>NC_041389.1:240006610-240015450 GCF_002162155.2 Triticum dicoccoides
GATACTAATCTATCGATTGGCTTCTCTCTCAAACATACACACACACACTACCCGGCACCGAAGGAGTAGGGTGACACCTCGATCTTGATACTAATCTATCGACTGGATTCTCTCTCAAACATACACACACACACACACTACCCGGCACCGAAGGAGTAGGGTGGCACATCGATCTTGATAATAATCTATCTACTCCTCTTTCAAACACACACACATACACACTCGCTAGTTGTGCCTCTGTGCCTACCGCGCACACTCTCGATACGTCTTTCTCTCCCTCCCCCCCCAACAATGACAGCAGAAGGGTGACAACTCGATCTGATCATAATCTGTCAATTGGTCTCCATCTCAAACATTGTGTCTCGGTGCCTCGCTCGGTAGCCCCCTCGATATGTAGACTTCTCGCGCGCGCACAGATGTAGTGATGATGACGCTGAACCCAGTGTGCCTTGTTTTTAATGGCCTCATGTGATAGTTTTCACCCTGTTTTCTGTTAATTAACAAGGCAACCTTTTCTTTGTTACTACTAGTGAATCTGAAATCATTCGGGGCAGACATAAAATATATCATTTCAACCCAATTATCGCATCAACTATTTTAAAAGAAATTAGCTAGATGCCCGTGCGTTGCATGGAACATCAATATGCATTTGTATGAGTAGTTTATCTTGTGAGAGAAAAGGCTGAACGAGGGAAGGCCTTATTTGTGAACATGGAGAGACGTGTGGGTATATTTTTGCAAAATTGCCATAGTTTCTTTCCTATCCGTTAGATATAAATCTGACGGCCTATATTGCAGGATGGCACGCACACCATCATCACCAACTCTGTTTTCTACTCCCTCCATCCAAAAATACTTGTCATCAAAATGGATAAAAATAGATGTATCTAAAACTAAAATACGTCTAGATACATTTCCTTTTATCCATTTTGATGACAAGTATTTCTGGACGGAGGGAGTATTTGTCTTTTTAGAGATTTCAACAAGTGACTATGACCGGACCTTACCAACATACTCAAAAAAGTAGTCCATAATTTTGATGTTACCCTCTTTTCTTGGCGGTGCAGTGCCATCTGGATACCTCATAAATAAATCAAGGACAAATCTGACCCCTTCCTGAAAAGACATACGTAGCAAAATGAGTGAATCTACACTCTAAATATGTCTACATACACATCCGAATGTGGTAGTCCATTTGAAATCTGAAAAAGACAAATATTTAGGAACGATGGAGTATATATATAAGAGTAGACATGGAGATATATCTCCAGCATGGTCTACAACAAAAATGTGCTGGGTTGGTTAGCGCCGGATGCTCGCAACGCGATGACATGAGTTCGAATTCCATCTTTTAACTTTAGATTTTTATATTATATACTACTCTACTTGTTTAATATATACTTCTTTCGCTATTGTACTGACAGTGAAACCCACAGAGTACTTAGAATATTAAGATGGACTTGTTTCTTTTTATCTTTTTGTACGAAGTTGTAGCCACCCTACAAGTCGCGTGTACACTGTACATGCAATTAACTTTTTATAGAGGGACAATCATACGGGCATTTAACTCAAATGGATTGGATGTCACTCTATTATTTCCAGCATAAAGAGCATCTCCAACGGCAGCCGGGAAATTTCCTCCCGCTTCCTTCCGAGGAGGACGACATCAAACGCCAGCGGCATACATTTTTACAACTCTAACCAACCACATGAAATTCGTGCAAACACGGACTGATTTCATATAAGCATGAAGGATTTCGTATAAAAAGCCGGATCTTCATACAAACATTATGGATTTCATTACATTTACATGAACTAAGAGGTGCCAATCCGGCTCTCTTGTATAATTAATACTCCCTCCGTCCGGAAATGCTTGTCCTAGAAATGGATATATCTAGACTTATTTTAGTTCTAAATGGCTGCCCGCGGATCCCTTTGTCTTCCTCATGTCCGTCAGACACTTGCGGGGTCGACGAAGGTCCTCGGAAGAGACGAAGCAGCAAAGAAACCACCTGAATCCACGGTCGTCGCCTCGGCGGTGGCCTTCATGGGTCCCAAGTGGTGGCGGCCTCCCGTGTTCTACTTCTCCTTGATGATGGCGGCGGACACGGAGAAGATGGCCACTGACTCGCGGCTTCTGTCTCTGCCTGCATGGCGTTGCCATAGGCACGGGAGGCGCGCCCACCGCAGACACTGGTGGCGCGGTACGACGCGGCAGCGATGGTGCCCGTACCGGTGTGCTCGCCGCTGTGCCGGCGTGGAGCAACTCGCCACTCCTCATCGAGCTGAACTGGAGCAGCGAGTTGCTGAACCACGCGCCTGCTTGGGGCGGCAACTGGCTCCGTCAGGCCAAGCAAGGTTGGTGAAGCACCGAGCGGCCTCGCCCGTATCTGGAGGGCTCGGCGGGCCACCCAGCCGGGTAATACGCCGGAGAACGGCTCATCGGAAGCCATCGAAAGGGTGGAGAAAATGGTGAAGGAGGAGATGGGGAGCGTGGAGGGGTGCGATTCTTGCCTGCTATCTGTCTGGCCTCGTGTAAATAGAGGGTGGACGGTAGGAGCTTGGCCGGCGTTTGGCCTCGTTTAAACTAAGGGTGGACGGGAGGAGCTCGGCCGGTGTTGTGTTTAATTCTGGCCCGCTCATGAACGGACGTGTGTTTGGAGTAGGATTCTCGGTTTGCATGCGGGTTTAACGGAGGGATTTAATGGAGGCGCCGGGCGTGCAGCAGGCGGCGCAGTACTATTCGATTTGACAACATTAATGAGCCATCAAATCACAAAGGCCCTCACCTCTCGTGAAACCGACCGAACTAGACTGCCCCGCCCTCTAGCCTTTTAAAAAATGTATATACTCCACTTTTGTACAGTAGTAGTATCGATGGATTGCGCCATGGAGCAAAACTTGAAATTAAAAAAAAGGTGGTACATATAGAGAGCGCTCATGAACTATGTGTCATACATGGCAATAAATAAAGTACTATATGATACTAAGGCTGGTCGTAATGGGAGTATCTTAGGTAGTATCATGCATGCCAGCTAAGCAATTTTGATGAGGTGTCATTGAATTAAATGAGGAAAGAGGAGCTTGAGTATCATATACTACTTTGTGTCATGCATGGAAATAAATGTAGTCCTATATGATACCAACATATGATACCATGCATTACGGATGTAGTATCATACACTAGTATCATATGCATGATACTAGTATATGATACTCCCTATTACAACCAGCCTAATATATGATACATGGCGCAGGAGTACTAAGTATTATTAATATAGTTTTGCTAGAACTCATCTAGATGAGATATAATTTGGTCTCATTCATCTTTTATAGCCATTGAATGTGATGCTATAAGATGCGTGTGTGCTGACGTGGGTTGTATTTGTTCTTGTGCAACGAACTGACCACTACATGTCATGTTTGATAGTCTCAAGTCAATTAAAGCATACAAGCCCCACATCTCTTCTTGGTAGATTCCTCTATTTATGTCAAAAAATAAGAAACAACGTGAGAGTTAATGCACCACGCCTATGTGTTTACTAGTATTTGGTTTTTGTAAGATGACTAAAGAGGGGCTAAAACTAGTCTTGAGACTAAATTTTTTTAGTCAGGGTACCCCTACTAAAATGTGGATTAGTCCTCTCTCTCCTCATTTAACTCCTCTCCTTTAACACAGGCGAGTTCTGGATTGGAGGGTTTGGAGGATAATAAATGCTCATTAATTTGATTTTAGTCTCTTTAGTATTTGAATCCAAGCATGGATGAGGCTAGCAAGTTTTAGTCCCACTACTTTTAGTCATGGGACTAAAACGTATCCAAGCACCCTCTTAATACTCACCTAGACGGAGGGAGTATTCGATTTGACAGCAGGCGGCGCAGTTCCCGATAAGGCTTTAATGCAGACGAGGGAGGAAGTAGCGGTTCTCGATATGTTGAACGGCCAATGCATCCTCCTTCAATTAATGCATGAGGGAAGTAATGGGAGGAGGTCCGAGAAAAGAGGCTGCACAATGTGAATGCAATGCAGTTTGCCCTCATTGCCCTCATATAAAGGCGCCCCTCCATTCCAATGCATCTATCACATCGTACGCACCTAAGCATTTGCCAAAGCACCTACACTAAGTGCAAAAGAGCTCGCTCCAGACCCATGGCGGCGATGCGCGTGAGCGGCCAACGGCTGCGCCAGATGGTCCATGACGCCGGCCTGCGGCATGGCACCGAGGATCGTCTCCAGACGGTGTTCGAGACCGGCTGGTGGATGGCCGCCGTCCACGCCAACTACGACTCTCAGTTGGACCAGATGATCGTTGCCACCAGCAACAAGTTCACCGTCCTCAAGAGGCTCGCGGACGACATTGCCGTACTCCTCCAACCCGCGCACTCAGGCTCCTCATTGCCTGCCACCCTAATCGGCCTCCATGGCTGGAACCTCTTTCAAGCACTGGTGGCCCTACGACTGCCCGCCGACGCCATGAAGAATGTCCACCTGGAGGTCGCGCTCGCCGCGAGGCGCCTCGCCCTTCAAGAATTTGTCGACCTACACATCCACGCATACGAGCAAATCGTGTAAATAGGTATCTACAAGGCCAGTGAGGACGCTACGACGTTGGCCTTCCTCAACCGGCTGCAATCCTTGGATGCCTTTGTTGAGAAGCACCTCGACCTCGCCACAAAAGCCGCCGCTCCTTAGCTGCCGGTCGGTGACGCGGCGCACTAAGTTGAGGAGGAGGAGGTCGTACGTTCGTGGATCCATCTTTCTTCTTGCCTTCTGTAACCACCACTGCGATCGCATCATCGTGGCCTTAATTCTTATTGTGTTGTTGCATTCTCGTTCCAGTCACCGACATGTGCGATCCCTTTGCTTAATTATATGCATCACTGTAACTAGTACTCCATCCGTCAATTTATAAGTTGTGCTTACCTTTTCCATCAACTTCGTGCAACGCGCGGGCATCTTGCTAGAAACACTAGAATATGTCTATATAATCTGTATGTGATAGTACATTTGAAATCTCAAAAAAGACAAATATTTAGGTACGAAGGGAGTAATATATTAGGAGTATATCAAAACAATAGTGATTTCTTTCAAGTTTGTGAACAAATACTACTATTCTACTACTTTGGATCCATCGCAACGCACGGGCACATTGCTAGTAAAAGGAAAAGGCCTGCCGCGTTCGCGTCGCACCCCCACACGCCCGGGAATCGGGAGTACAACACGGCCCGTCCGGCACGACACATACCTTAGGGAAGGCGTGTTGCCTACCTAGCATTTTCACTTTCATGTGGGACCGCCGTTGAGCAAACCAACACCCCACCCACCGCCGGGTTGGAAAACAGAAACAAGGGGAAGATCTAGCTGTAGCACGGAAGCCAAGAAATTTTGTATCAGATGGGGCTCGTTGATAGAGTAGGAGCATTCTGTACAAGTACTACTCCTACTAGTACTACCAAGTTTGTACTCCTAATACTATATTACTAGTACTACCACTATACAACTAGTAGATACGTGCACGACACAACATCATAGGAACAAAAAACAGGAAGATCTTGTTTTGGGTGATTTATCTTTTTTTCAATCAACATAGTATGAATAATATGATGTGGGGGGAACCCATGAAGCTTATGTGGCTTGGTTGCATGGCTACGGAAGGTTAGAGAAAAATAAATAGATAATATGTTTAGAGTGCACTCCACTAAATAGATATACTTTGGATCCATTGCAACAGACCGACACATCTATATCTATAACCCTATATAGTGTGTGAAAGACTTTGAAAGTTGGTCGTTGGATGAAGCCAATCCGACGGTACAAAGATGGCAAATCCGAGCACTACTGGCCGTTGGATATCATCCACCAGATTCTGCCACATGTATAATCTAGAAGACTCCATGGTTGAACTTAATTCATGACTAACTTTGCCACAACTAAGCTTAGGCAAAGTTATTAGTTCTTCAAAATGAGAGGCACAAGTTGGCAAGCCTAAGGGAATCTTGCCACATTTTTTGTATGTATGTCATGTGGGGCCTTAGTGTGGCTTGCCTAAGGTGTGGCTTGAACCAAACACTCACCTAAGTTAATCAAACTTGCCTAACCTTACATTCCACCAGATTTTGCCACATGTTAGAATCCAGAAAACTCCACATGTAGAAGCATAGTGCACAAACCACCAGAATCTCATGCGTGCAATGCACGTGTACCTTACTAGTACTAGTTGGTAGTAGTAAGAAACAAATTCCAGTTTTGGCACGAGCTCGTACTGCGGGAGCACCACAAGGCCTGCCGCAGGAGTTACATTTCCCTCTAGGGGTCCACGAGACCAAACTTCAGTGGCTTAGTGCCCGGCCTATGAGTTAATGACATGCCGACCTTAAATGCGGCTGGCCCACATGTCATTCTCATGGTGGTGGCGTGGTTCGCGACTCACTCGTTCGAGATGAACCGGCCGATGGTGGTGTGGCCATGGCGAGGATACCACAACTGGGCGTCAGGGCGTTACGAGGCGTAGATGGCCACACCGGCGGGTACTACCTGTAGTACATAAGTACTCCAGTTGAGGATTGATGCCCGAGACGAAATGTGTCACAGCCGCTGGATGAAAATTCGATGGTGCGGGAGTACGGATTGGAGCACAATAGTGGAGCAGGCAAACCGCGTCCAATCGGGTGTGTTTGTGGTATAAAGTTGATGGTCGCTGCAGTTCAGCTGGCCCGCATGTCATGCACACAAAGGCAGAGGAGCAGTGGGGCCGAGAGGGATGAGGGCCACGAACAATCCTACCATTCTGTCACTGACATGTGGGACCCATAAGAGTGGGTCCCACCTGTCAGTGAAGGAAAGGCAGGGTAAGGCAGTGATAGCCACGTTAGAGGATCCATGTCCACGTCGGGGGACGTCGTGCCGTGGGTTGGAGCGGCATCGTGGGAATCGCGTGTGGGTGTGGTAGTGGTAGAAACAAGAAACATGATGGTTTCTGTGGTTTAGCTTCCATGGACAAGTTGTCATGTCTGCTGACACATGTATATCAAAACTGGAGTGTTTCTATTTCAAGCACGTGAACAAGTATTATTCTACTAGTTTGGATCCATTGCAACGCACAGGCCAGCACATTGGTAGTAGTAGTGTCCATCTCTATCTCTAGAGTCCTTCCCTCGTTCATCCTTTTCTCTCACAAGATAAACTACTCATACAAATGCATCTTGATGTTCCGTGGAATGCACGAGGATGTTTCCTTGGGGGTCTCTCCAGCGTGGCGTGGCCGTAGTTGCAAGTTGACGCCCCTTGAGATGCCGACGTTGAGGGGCACTCGGATTTCCTCCGATGAGCAGGTAAGATGAGTTTGATCACGTAGTAAATGCATTCTAAAGACTACTTCCGTGTCCATTTCCTAATTCTCCCCCTGCCCACTGTTTCACAGGCTAGGCTCGGTGCGAGTGGAGATTGGCTTGCATATGTACGGGAGGGTACCAACATCAATTTGCACAACATTTACAATGGTGACACCGTTCCCGTAGAACCTTTGTCCAACATTGGGATCAGCCATGCAAAGGGCCACCGCATGAATTGGTATGATGGAACCACGTTGAGATCGAATAAAAGATAGCATGAACCTTTCACATGGCGGTCAAAGGCGGACCTTGTTGTCTGTGGCCGATTTGTTGCCGTACGAGTAGGAAGACACTGTGCTCCTTTCTAACCGCATCTTCGCGGTGACAAACCAGGGGAATTATTTTGTATGGGACACATCCTACACTATACTCCCTCTCTCCTAGTTTATTTGTTTTGAATTTTTTCGTTTTATAAGTTTCAAATTCAAATTTAGAGCTCCCCATCACATGTTGAGATTACAATGTCCATTAAATCGTTACATGCATGTATAGTAAAGAAACAAATCTCGTGTTTGGCACGAGTTCATGCTGCGGGAGCACCATAAGCCCTGGTGCAGGAGTTACATTTCTCTCTCAGGGCCGTCGGGACTGAGCTTCAACGCCTTACTACACCTACCTTTGAGTCAATAACATGTGGACCCGATAGGTGACTGGTCCACATGTAATGCCCCCGAAGGCAGAGGGGCAGTGGGGCCAAGAGGGGTGAGCCGCGGGTCGGGGGACGTGTGGTTTCATGGGTTCGAGAGGCGTTGTGGGAATCGCGAGTGGCTGTGGTAGAAACTTGATGCTTGCCGCATTTTAGGTGGCCCACATGTCATGCACACAAAGGCAGAGGGGCGGTGCGGCCGAGAGGGGTGAGGCGCACGTCGGGGGGCGTGGTGCCGTGGGTTGGAGAGGCGTCGTGGGAATCGTGAGATGAAACATGATGGTCGCCGTAGTTGAACTTCCATGGACAAGCTGTCATGTCTACGGACACATGCACTGCATACCGATCACTTGAAGGAGTAGCAGAGAAAGCTATATATGCGGACAAATAGTTCCTTATAGTCAAGCGGACCCACTACTCTGTTCCAAAGACATGCACACCATCGAAATAGTCCATCTATATCAATGTACACTGAGAGGGAATAATATTTTTTACAAGAGAGGAAATAGTTCATCCATCCATAATGCCCTCCTGCTGGTGCAGCGTTTTCTTCTCCTTCTTCTTCTTCTTCTTCTTCTTCTTCTTCTTCTTCTTCTTGTTGTTGTTGTTGTTGTTGTTGTTGTTGTTGTTGTTGTTGTTGTTGTTGTTGTTGTTGTTGTTGTTGTTGTTGTTGTTGTTGTTGTTGTTGTTGTTGTTGTTGTTGTTGTTGTTGTTGTTGTTGTTGTTGTTGTTGTTGTTGTTGTTGTTGTTGTTGTTCTCATTCTCTGTGGGAGACGGCTTCACAACAAGCTCTTTGGACCTT
>NC_041389.1:240016086-240067877 GCF_002162155.2 Triticum dicoccoides
CTTTGGACCTTGCAGCTATCTCAAAACTCACATGGGCATCGAGGGCAGCATATTTTATCCGCTCGTACGTCAAGGGATAATTCTTCCATCCAGACGACCTTAATGCCACTGTCTCATCACCCTTCTGAAGATTTGTACCGAGCACAAAATTTGCTACGTTGAATAGGGATGGTGTCTGTTTAGCACAATCTTCTACAGGAATTTTGATTTTAGTTTGTAGGTCAGTGATGCTTTTCAAATCAAGGTTGTACGGCTCCAGCTTCTGTTTGTCCCCTTCGATGGCTGCCCCACAGAAGTATACGTCCTCCTGAGACAAGAAATCGTGAAGCTCACTTGGTATGGAGGGTGAGTGTATGATGTGGTACACCAAAACATCATCTTCGAGGCACAGCTGAAGGACGGCGGCATGCTGGATCTTCCCAGGGGCACGCTCCGTGTACTCTGCGTCGAGATCGATGACCCTCGTCTATACCTTTTCGAGGGAGTTGGATACATTGTTGATCCACTGCCGAACAACCCTTGGGTTGACGGTGACAGTGGCAACTATGTGCATCGAACCTTCGATGAGGACATATTAGACGCTAAAAACCTGCATCTCGATCTCTTTCGCCATTTGGACCCGCTGGAACGGAGGGCTATGGTTTGGAGAATTACGATTAGATGGCTAGTCTAACTGAAGTAGTAGATGATTATTTAAAGAGGTTAAAACAATGTGAACACAGTGGGGTTTGGATGCAAATGAAGACGAAGGGGAGGTGAAGAAGCCAAGGCGAATCGGTTCCCGATGGAGAAGTAAATGGGAGAAGTGGCATGCAGGCAGTTGATTAGACGGCTAGGTAGACTAAATGAAAAGGCTATGTGGGTAGACTGAGGAGTCGTACCTATTCGTGTACGTGCCCATCCTTCCTGATAGGTGGAACCTATGCAAACAGATCAAAAAATGTGTCGTAGCTTTTTTTTTGAGCGCGTGAGTGGGAGACACAACATTCTCTGGTTAAGGAATACTCCCTCCGTTTAGGTGAGTACAGGTCACCTTATGAAAATCAGGTTTTCCCAAAACCTTTAGACGTGGAGCATTAACTTCCTGCTCGATCCCCTCCCACCAGCGTTCTCTTCCTCTGCTGCCGCGTTCTACCTTTCCATTTTTCCTCTTCTCAAGTGTGGAACGATCTGCATGCCGTCCTTGATGCACCAGAACGACCACTGCATGCATCACGGCAGGGCGTTGATTGGGTATGCACGAGAATTTGGTTCTGCTCGCAATATGGATGATACCTGAACGATGAAGTGAACAGGCATGCTAGCACGGGAGACCTATTTCCGCTATACAATACTGGAGCACTCATGTTCCTAGTAGTAGTAGTAGTAGTAGTACAACTGTGGTACACTTGATGGTCAAAATAATATTCATCCGGTCCTCACAGTGAAGTGACAACACCCTGCGCCTGACACTAGTCCAGGCGAGGCGGCATGTTCGGGTTACCAAAGTCAGCCTCACCCTGTGCACTGTGCAGTCTGTCACCGCCGTTGTACAGCACATTGGCGCCTCGCCTCGTCTCCCTCTCCGCTCCCATAGCACCACTCGATCTCCATCTCCTTCTCCGTCTCTGTCTCCGTCTCCATCTCATTGTGCCCCCGTGTACCTTCGCCTCACTTGCCTCCCCCAGTACCACTATTCCCTCGCTAGCCGCTCCAGCACCGACATACTTCTCCCCCGTAAATCAAGCCCCCTTCCAAACTCCACCATGGCCGAACGCGAACCGTGCAGCATCCATATGAGCCGCGATTGGAGCAATCTCCCAGTGTGTAACGCCCCGAAACCGACGCTTCAGTTGCCCTTCCATTTATTTTAGTTGTTGACGTGTGTTTATTATGTTTGTTGCACTATCATAATTGTTTTGCATATTTCATTCCTATGTGTTATGCCATGATCATGTTGAGTGCCTTGTCATTTTTGCTTCTTGCATCATGTTCATCTTATATTATATTGCATTGCACCATCCTTGCTTTGTTCTATGCTTCATGATATTGCATATGTCATTTTTGTTGCATTTGCATCAGGAACATCATCCCTTGATTTGCATCTTGAAATCTTGTTGTGTGATCTTCTGTGACCCCCCCTTTTCTTCTGATCTCCACCTCACTCATGCAACATGCTCATACCAGAGACCATTCGTCAAGTTCACCCAAGTTTCTATTCCATTCAAACTTCTCCTTTCTTCTTTATTACATTTATTTTCATGTGACATTTTCCCTGTCCAGAAAATGTTCCTTCTTTTCCTGCAAACCCTACACCTTGCCGTTAACCCCTCTGTCAACTTTCAGCTCATTTGAAGATGGTTTGGTTGGGTTATAAATTCATGCAAGTTTGAATTAAATTCGAACATGTTTAAATTTATAGTCTGTAAAATCCCCACACCACTTTTATTTAATTGAGCATATTCCAAGGACCCCAGCCGTATTTTTATCTCTCCATAACTCCTCCCCTAGCTCTTTGTGCTTTTCTTGTTTTATTTTATGTTTGAAGAAAAGAAAAGAAAAGCAGCAGTGGGAGCCCAGCGCAGCTGCAGCGCAGCCCAACATCACCCGCAGCCCGGCTGGGCCTCCCCTCCTCTAGGCCGGCCCAACTCCCTCTCCCTCACGGCCACCTGCTCCCTTCCTAACGCCGTCGTCCTCCTCCAGAGACAGAGCGCTCGCGCCGTTGCCGTGAGCTTCACGGACGCCGAGGTCGTACCATCTGCCCCCTCCCCTATATAACCCCCTCGGCGTCCGCACCCACCCTAGGGTTTCCTCATTGCCGCCGCCACCTAGGGGTCTCTCCCCTACCCTCCTTCTCCTTCCTCGTGAGCACCCAAGTGAAACAGAGAGCACCGTCTTGCTCGCCGGCGCGCTCTGGGTCAAGTCCAGCCACAGCCAAGGTGCCCGGGAGTTTCGCCAAGTTCCTCTTCATCCCCGACATCCTCTGCATCGCCGCGGGACATCAAGGCCGCGAGGCCTGCATCCTCTCCTTTCTCTGCTTCGTCTTCTTCAGGGACCGAGCACCATCGCCTCGATTAGCGCTGTCCCCTTTGTCTTCTTCCTCTACGGCAGGAGCTCATCACCGTCGGTCATCCCCGAGCTCGATCTACTCCACCAACCAACCCTATGTGAGCACGATCACCTCCCACGCATGGTCCTCCTCTCATTTGCCTGCTATAGCCGATCCACCGTAGCAGCCCGAGGCGCACCACCGCGGAACCCTGTCGTCGGCGAGGAATCCGTCCACTTCCTGTTGCATGCTTGGTACGAATGGGTTCACCCCGTTGCGTAGCTTCCATCCGCACCCTCCGTCGCATGTTTTGGTTGCCGGAACAGCTCCGACGAGCTCCTCCGCCGTCCTATGACCCCCAGTGCCGGCACTTCCTCTGTTTTGCTCTTGCCTGAGCACGCGCACGCTCATGACTCCGGCAAGAAGCAGCAGCTCGCTCACATGCTCCCACGTAGTTTCCACACCGTCACCTATTTCCGCACCCCCGCCGGCGCTTGGTAGCTGCAGCAGGTGCCGTCTGTTGTTACTGTCGCCGGTGAGTTTTACCGTGAGCCATGGCTCCAAAGGTCGCCCTGTTTGCTCTCTGTTCAATTAGCCCCGGCCTTCATCTTTTCCACAAGCAATGTTGTAGCATAGTTGGTCGTCGCGCCGCGCCTCCATTCAGGAGACCTGGGTTCAAATCGCAGGCTCACCCCTTTTTGTATCCCCACCTGTTTTATTTATTTTTGCCACACACACGCACGCAGGCACTTGGGCCCCTCTCACAGCCACATGGGCCGAATCCTCATCTAGGCCACTGCATTGTGATGTTTCGGGCTCGTGCATATATTTTTTCCCACCCTGTGTATTTTAGCATTTTTCAGTGCATGCATATTTACCGAAATGCCATCATTTTAAAATGCTCATAACTAAATATCCATGCATTCAAATGAAACATGTCATATATGCATCTTGCTCAGTTTTTCATGTTCTTTAACAATATACAACTTTCATCCCTATTAAAAATATTTAAAATTGCTGTTTGCATTAATTTGCATAAATCACATGCTAAAATGATTTATTTCGTAACTAAATAACCGTAGCTCTGTTTTAAATAAACTTTATATGTAAATGGGGTAGAAAAATGCCTAGTTTAACATGGTGCACTTCATTTTGCTGTTTAACATCATTAAAATATGTTTTAGGGCAGAACAGTACCAAAACTAAAATATGGGCATGAGGATTTTCCGGAATTGTTGTTTGTTGTTTCCGGCCTCATTTAAACTTGCCTAAGTAGTTAGTTTACTTTTGTTACACCCCTTGCCATGTTTAACAACATTTAACATTGTTTGGTAGCTTAAACGAGATTAAACTAAATATGTCAATGTGGTGTTTTGTCAATATGCAACTCGTTGCATATTGAGCTCCACTTAACTTGTAGTATTGTTTGTTGCGCTTTGCCATGCCATGCCTCATTAAGCTGGACATGCATCATACTTGATTATGCATCATTCCATGATTATTATTGTGTGTTTACCATGTTGTTTGTTTCTTTCCGGTGTTGCTTCTTAGTTCCGGCAATGTTGCGATTGTGAGGATTCGTTCGACTACTCCCGTTCGTCTTCTTCATGGACTCGTTCTTCTTCCTAGCGGGATTTCAGGCAAGATGACCGTCACCCTGGATCTCACTACTATCATTGCTATGCTAGTTGCTTCGTTCTATCGCTTTGCCGCGCTGCCTATCTCTTGTTGATGAAGCCTCCCAAATTGCCATGTCAGCCTCTAACCTTTTCACCCTTCCTAGCAAACTGTTGCTTGGCTATGTTACCGCTTTGCTCAACCCCTCTTATAGCGTTGTTAGTTGCAGGTGAAGTTGAAGATTGCTCCATGGTGGACAGGGTGATGTTGGGATATCACAATATCTCTTATATTATTAATGCATCTATATACTTGGTAAAGGGTGGAAGGCTCGGCCTTATGCCTGGTGTTTTGTTCCACTCTTCCCACCCTAGTTTCTGTCATATCGGTATTATGTTCCCGGATTTTGCGTTCCTTACGCGGTTGGGTGATTTATGGGACCCCCTTGAAAGTTCGCTTTGAATAAAACTCCTCCAGCAAGGCCCAGCCTTGGTTTTACCATTTGCCTCACCACCACCTACTTTTCCCTTGGGAGTCGCTCTCTCGAGGGTCATCTTTATTCAGCCCCCCCGGGCCAGTGCTCCTCTAAGTGCTGGTCCGAACCGAGCAGCCTGCGGGGCCCCCACGGGGAAACTCGAGGTCTGGTTTTACTCGTAGCTTGACTTATCCGGTGTTGCCCTGAGAACGAGATATGTGCAGCTCCTATCGGGATTGTCGGCGCATCAGGCTGCTTTGCTGGTCTTGTTTTACCATTGTCGAAATGTCTTGTAAACCGGGATTACGAGACTGATCGGGTCTTCTTGGGAGAAGAAATATCCTTCGTTGATTGCGAGAGCTTATCATGGGCTAAGTTGGGACACCCCTGCAGGGTATTAAACTTTCGAGAGCCGTGCCCGCGGTTATGTGGCAGATGGGAATTTGTTAATATCCGGTTGTAGATAACTTGACATCAGATTCGAATTAAAACGCATCAACCGCGTGTGTAGCCGTGATGGTCCCTTTTCGGCGGAGTCCGGGAAGTGAACACGGTTTTTGGGTTATGTTTGACGTAAGTAGGAGTTCAGGATCACCTCTTGATCATTGCTAGCTTCACGAGCGTTCCGCTTGTTCTCTTCTCGCTCTTATTTGCGTATGTTAGCCACCATATATGCTTAGTCGCTGCTGCAACCTCACCACTTTACCCCTTCCTTTCTCATTAAGCTTTTCTAGTCTTGATACCCATGGTAATGGGATTGCTGAGTCCTCGTGGCTCACAGATTACTACAACAACAGTTGCAGGTACAGGTTATGCGATGATCATGACGCGAGAGTGATGAATGCTTGTGTTGAGTTCTTCTTCTGCTTCTTCCTCGATCAGGGGATAGGTTCCAGGTCGGCAGCCTAGGCTAGCAGGGTTGATGTCGTTTGAGTTTCTGTTTGTGTTTCATCCGTAGTCGGATGATGCTCTTATGTAAGATGATGTTGTATTCGTGTGGCATTGTATGCCTTATGTATGTATCCCCATCTATTATGTAATGTTGATGTAATGATATCCACCTTGCAAAAGAGTTTCAATATGCGGTTCTATCCTTGGTGGGACCTTCGAGTCTCTTTAGGATAGTATCGCATATTGGGCGTGACACAGTGACATCCTCGACCTCTATTGTTCGTGTATGGATATGTTGACCGCCCTGCGGCTGGCTGCATGCTCGAGGGACATGCACACGGCCATCGTCGAAGTGAGGCCTAAGCTTTTCAAGACACCCTGCTTGCTGCTATCTGGTCTTGCGAGATTGGCTCACCATGATACGGAGGCGTGCATGATGCCCCTCAACTTCAATCCGATCTCCATTAGCCGAAACTTCTTTGCAGGTATGTAGTGTGTCGCCGTACATCATTTCCCTCGACATCGATCCGATCACCATCGCCCGAAACTTCTTCGCAGGTATGTACTGGGTCGGCATGAACTCCCAGTGGATGGCTGCCTTCAGAGAAGACGGTAAAAAGTTGGTGCTCGTGAACTTCCAGACCTCCCATGACATTATCCTTCCTCCATTGGATTATATAGAGTATTACCATCGCGGTCCAAGTCATCTAGATTACTACGTCAGTTGGATGGACCTTGTTTTGCAGAAGATTATAATCTGCCAAGTACCCACATGACATGCAAATTACGCAAACTTCAAGCTAATTGCCTTGTTCGACCGCGGACTCGCCTATCTTTACGCCGGTGCCTTTTTTAGCTGGAGACAACTCGGCTTGCAGTGGATCATCGTCAAAGCTGATACACACTTATGTGATGCTATTGAACACAATGGCATCATCTACGCGATCGACAAAGCAGATGGCACCACGTATTGCTAGGATGTCGCGTGTAAGTTGTTTCCATCTCATGTTAATGATGACGCCATGACACTGTTTGAACTTTTTGTGATGATTGGCATATCCCTATTTGAGCAAAATTTGAGTAGAACTATGCCAATATATTAGAGACGCCGTAAATCAGCTATATTTGGAATGAGTTAATTCATGCGATTGTGACCATGTCACTACAGCCAATTTGTACCCTGAATAATCAAATGGTTAGGAATATATGGATATTATCCTTATTTTATAGTAATCTATATACTACTACTAAATATGAGTGTGTATCAATGACCATGTTAGTTTCCTCATTTTCATGATGTAGAAACATGCACCACACTGTTGGTTTCATCTAACCATACATTAGGGAAGTAAATGTGCATATGGAGAACTCTATATTTGGAAGTAGTGAAATCCTGCAATGCTTACCATGTGTACATACCTATATTCGCCCTTCAGTAATCAATGGCTAGAATAATATCCTCACAAAGTTTTTGCCCACAGAACACGAGTATATAACAATGCATGTTCTGTTAGTTACCTTGAAGAATTTGTTTGTGAGGACAGAACATGATTACATAACATGCATGACATGCTAGTTTCCTGTGAAGAATTGATTGCGAGATAACATGAGTATAACCATGCATGGCACTTCTATATTTTCGAACCCAGTATACATTTCCCTGTATTTTCCTCCCAGTTCCAACAGGGACATATCAATGCTGTTTCTTGCATTATCCTACTCATACTCTGAACAATGCTGATCTTACATTAACAACGCCTGTCCTTTTTGATATGATGCAGTGTCCCTACAGTTACTGCCCTTTGTAATTACACCACCTTTGCCAAAAACAGGGAAGCACAACTGGTTCCTCGCTCGATCAGACAATGGCAAAAGACTGATGATCATTTGGACACATGAGCCGGAAAAGTTATATTGCAAAAACCCCACTGTATACAAGCACCGTGTAATACGTGAGTATCCGGACAGTGGCTGTTACGTCTATGAGCAGGATACCAGCTTGTTGGGGTCTTTAGGATTTTTTTAGTTGGAGGCGGGTAAATAGCCTTGGTTCACACTCTCTGTTTCTTGGACTCAATTATCCGATTAACCAGGAGATCACCGTTGGCAAGGACCTTGATGGCAGAGAGACTCTGTTTGCTATGGAAAACTGTGTCTACACGGCAAGCCCTAGGAGTTCGGGAGCAAACTCCCCTGATTGTCAACGATACAGCCTGCAGCCAAAAGAAGGTGAGAATGAGAAAGGCATCCGGATTAACTTTGGTCCTTGGATGTCTCAATTACGACAGGCAGTGAAGTGGTTCAAGCCTTCAGGTTGATAGGTAACTGGGCTGTTGCATCGAAAGGGTGGAGTACTGGTGTCTCCGGATCACTGATCGCTGAAGCGGGGCTGCAAATTATGATGGTGTTGGATCATATCTTCGAATGACTTTGTTATCTTTGCTGCTGGTTCTATATGGGTAGTTCTTTCTTTTGTTATGCATATTCCTTGTCATTTGGTCATCCTCGTCTATGTCACTCTTTCTATGTAATAGTTGCTTCTGTTTAGAATGTCATTCTCGTCTGGATCACGAGAGTCTGAGCGCTGCAGATGGGTATGTTTTGGTGGTGTAGCAAGACTTCTTATGAACTATCATGTCTTGCTGTTTATGTCAGTAGTAGTCACTAGTCAGTGTTTGAATGTTGTATATATCTTTGTTTTGAACTGTTTATTGTCTCGAACTACTGGTGGGCTAAATGAGGGCATCACCATTCTCCAGTGTTCTGAGTATATCTCCTTTTTTCAAGTTATATAATTTGAGCTCACTGCCTTTTCTATGATGTACACTTGTTTGGGCCAGTGAGGTGTCATTGAATATGGGCCGAATAGTGACGCAATGCCAAATAGGTCAATTATGACTCTCGGGCTGGGCTGTCAAAAGATCCTGAAAAAAAAGGCCGGGCTCTCCAAAAAAGAAAGAATAAGGACTCTTAGGCCGACATGTGGGCGCCACCGATGTTTTCGTGCGCTTGCGCGCCGAGAGCATATTGGCGCGTGCTCGAAATTCATGCTACCTTTTCATCACCTGTCTCCCGCCCCTCCCCCACCTCTAGAATCTCGATTCCTACTCCAGTTCCCCCAAATCCCCCTCCTGTACTCCCTGTACTCAAGCGCACTATCATGTCGCCGGTCAACGTGGATCTTCGAGCCGGAGATCCTGAGGTCCGTCCTGCCTTCGGTTGCTGCGTGCTGTCGCTCAACAGTGGCATGGCGGCGCTTGACGACCAGTTTGCCGGCAAAGTGCTGATGGTAACCATCAATGGTGACCGGCCTCCCGTCTCGCAGGACGATCTTGTCAAAGCTCTTGGCATTGTGCACGACATCCAAATAAGTGACTTGCTCGTCAAAGTCTGTCTGCCACCGGCTGATTTCTTCGTCAGGTTCCGGACAACTTTCGACTGCAGTCGTGTCTTCGAATCTTCCCGGCGTTTGTTCTGCAATGGCGCGCGGGTGAGCTTTGATCGGTGGCACCCAGGATGGGGCGCGGTGCCCTCTGAGCTTGAGTTTTTAACAAAGCTTACCTTCCACGGCATGCCTCAACGTGCTTGGAACAGCGAGTCCATGAACGAGCTTATCAACGACCTTGGAGGTGAGCTCGTAAGTATGTTTGTTCCTCCAGACAGCTGGGCTCTGACAGTTATGGCATGGATGAAGAAGCCGTCCACCATACCGAAGGTGATTGGTGTTGAGATACTGGTGCAGGAACCGGGGTTGTACTATTCGTCGCCACCAAGGCCGCCGCGGACCACGTTAGGGATGTACCTATATCGAGTGTTCGTGCATGTCGAAGAAGTGGTCAATCCATCAGTCGAAGTCCTGCCGCTGCCGCTGGTTCCAGGGTCCGTCGACGACGTCCATTACAGGAGTCAACGTCAGACTTTCCCCGTGTTGCTCGGAACAATGGATGGCACAGGGCCTACTCCATCGCGCGGCGGAGGCCACTGCTTCTTTGGGAGAAGAGGCAGGGCTGGCTGCCTGGATGCGCTCTAATTTGAGGTAACAACTAAATCTTGTCAGATAGTACTAGTTAAATCAGAGCTATGGGTTTGAAGCACTGATATGCCAGTACATTTGATTGTGACCTGTTCTAATTTTGTACCTGAACTTTTTTTAGAAAGGGCTGTACGTCAACTTAATGTGCTAGCAGAACTTATTGTGTTGTCTGTCTGTTTTCTTTGCACAACATTCAAGATATTTCCCCATCATTTATAAAAACGACGAACCATTATGTACGACTTCATTGGTTTCAACATAGCCCTTCCCGTAGCGATCCACTTCTTCCATCCTGATTGTGCCGCCTGCGTGAAATTTTTGTATGCAAGTTCAGTGTGCTATGATGTTCTATATGATTGTGTCAACTATATAAGTTTTTACTGAGCATCAACAATGCATATGGTTGAAAGATGTATTTACGAGCATCGACCGATGGGTCTCTCTCTCTCTCTCTCTCTCTCTCACACACACACACACACACGCACACACGCGCACACGCACAAGTGAGACCCGTTGAATTATTTATTTGCTCGTGGCAGCTTTTAATTAGGTTCCACTGTAATCTAACTTTTTTCTTAAGTTATTAATTGAGCTCAGTGACTTCAAAAAGTTGTACAGAAGCCTTGTTTGGGCCTTTCTAGCGTCGCTGAATGTGGGCTGAGTAACCATGTTAGGTTGTACTATACTACACAAGCCTTTTTTTCAACATTAGCAATGCAACTGGGCCGACAGTTGTACACAATATCTGGGTCAACTTGTTATCCGCCCCGCTGGGCTGCAAAGTTTCCTAGGAGGTATGCATTAGGCTTAACAAGAAAATGGACTTTAAGAAATAATAAATGGGATGTAATTATAATAACTGGGCAAATACTATGCACCAAACACGTAATTAGTTTGAAAAATATATTATTTTTGGAATTTGGAAATTTTAATTTCATTACTTGTTGCGCGCAATATTTCGTTGGATTTTAACGTGATACAACTTTATTTCGAAATTATATTTAACCTGACTAGAAATTTCGGATAAAAAATATTTCGGATCCCATCAAAATGTGGGAATTTTTTTTGAATTTTGTTTTGACCGGTTGTTTGAAATTATTAATCGTTGTCCTAGCTAGAAGTTGGGCTGTACTTTTAACAAACTGTAAATGGGCTGTAGTAAATTCCATTAGAATTGAAAAATGGGCTGTACATTCTTACAAATCGCAAATGGGCTATATGTTATCTGCCAAATCCGAGCTGTGGGCCTACTAAGTTGATGTGTACCAAGGGCTTTGTCAACTTAGTGAATATAAACGATTCTAGCTGCAGTGATCGTATGATATCCATCCAACGGCCGTAGTGCTTCTTCAACCTCTGGTCTTCTTGCTGCGGCCGCTCAAAGCAGCGCCGGTCGTGTCGCGTGCTCCTGCCTCCCGTGGCCGGCTGTGATGCTGCGGAGGCCTCACCGCCCCGTACTACTCCCACCGCTGGCCAGGCCATCCCTCTACTCACCCACACCCCCTGTTATTCTGCGGCGATGGCAGCCTCACACCGCAGCCGAACCAGTGAACCCTCGTACTCCTCTCCGCGCGGGCTACCACTGCTGCGTCTTCCCCGGCTCCTTGTCGTCCCCTTCCTTGGCCTCGCCGTTGTCCAGACCACTGCCCTGGTGCTCTCAGCGCGGCATGGTCAACATGGTCAACGACCGACTTCCATCGGAAGAGTACTGTACGTGGAGAGGCTGACAGCTGGGTCCAGGCGGCCACAAGGAAGTGCCTCCTTATTACGCGCAAAATAATTATTCCTCCACCTGACAGCAGGGACCCACCGGACGGGTCACCTTATTTCGCGAAAAACTTTTCCCCCTGACTGCTGGGACCCACCGGACGGGCCAACGTATTTCGCGAAAAAAAGTTCCCCGCGCTGTCAGCTCGGACCCACCGGAAGTGCCTCCTTATTACGCACAAAAAAAGTGAATACTCCCCCTGCTAGCTGGGACCCACCATGGTGGGAGGCTGACTTGTGGGCCTACTAAGTTGACTGGGACGGGGGCCTTTGTCAACTTTAGTCAATATGAACGATTCTAGCTCCAGTGATCATACGATGTCCATCCAACGGCCGTAGTGCTTCTTCAACCTCTGGTCTTCTTGCTCCAGCCGCCCAAAGCAGCGCCGGTCGTGCCGCATGCTCCTGCCTCCTGTGGCCGGCTGTGCTGCCGCGGAGGCCTCACCACCCCCTACTATTCCCACCGCTGGCCAGGCCTTGCGGCGACGGCAGCCTCACACCGCAGCCGAACCAGTGAACCTTCGTACACCTCTCCGCGCGGGCTTCCACTGCCGCGTCTTCCCCGGCTCCCCGTCGTCCCTTCCTAGGCCTCGCCGTCGTCCACCGTCCTGGTGCTCTCGGCGCGGCATGGTCAATGTGGTCAAGGAACGACTTCCATCGGATGTGGACTATACGTGGAGAGGCTGACAGCTGGGTCCACGGCCGCAGCAAGGAAGTGCCTCCTTATTACGCGGAAAATAATGATTCCTCCACCTAACAGCTGGGACCTACCGGACGAGCCATTGTATTTCACGAAAAAATGTTTCCCTCTGACTGTTGGGACCCACCAGCTACATCTTCACACACAAGGAAGTCCGTCCGAGCAAAAAAATAAAATGATTCACCCACCTGACCGCTGGGACCCACCAGCGACACCTTCGCATGCAAGGAAGTGCGTCTGAAAAAAAAACGATTCGCCCCCCTGACTGCTGGGACCCACCAGCTACATCTTCGCACGCAAGGAAGTGCGTACGGGCAAAAAAAATGATTCGTCCCCCTGACTGCTGGGACCCACCTGCTACATCTTCGCAGGCAAGGAAGAGCCTAACAGTCGGGACCCACCTGGTCGAAGCGTACATAGCGTTGTCATTCTGGTCACGAACGTGTAAGTACATACTGGTCGATGTAGAGGCGCACACATGTCGTAATAGAGGCGCGCACGTAGCATGCACACGTACGTACAACAGCGAGGGTGAAAGAAAGAAAATACGACCACGTACATACATACGGGCAGGGTCTCGAACGCCTACTCGCGCATACGTACATGGCTGGGTCGGATCGGAGAAACAGCATCATCGTCGTGTTCATGGTGAGCCAACCGAGGGTCGAAACGGAATGCGTGGTCGTGTTCATCGGGAGGGCTTGGGTGGAACAGGCGATGGAAACGAGGCCTGGCGTACCGCAGAACGGAGGAAACGGACCTCCTACATTCGGAACGGGGTCCTGTTGATCGGGAGGTGTGTGGCGTACCGCAAAACGGAGGAAACAGACCTCCTATGATCGAAATGGGGGTCCTGTTGATCAGGAGGGGTGTGGCGTACCGCAAAACGGATGAAATGGACCTCCTACGGTTGAAACAAGGGTCCTGTTGATCGGGAGGGGTGTGGCGTACCGCAAAATGGACGAAACATACTTGTGTTGGAGCGCTACGGTCGAAACGGGGGTCCTGTTCATCGGGAGGGGTGTGGCGTACCGCAAGACGGGACTCGACAGGATATTGTTCATCTCAACCATCGACCCCCTCCAGCCTCCACGGGCTACCGTCGACCTCCTCCAGCCTCCACGGGCTCCTGTTCATCCAGCCTCCCACCGCGCGCTACTCCACCGGCTACTGTTCAACCACCCCTCCACCGTCTATTGTTCTTCTAGCCCTCCACCGTCTACTATTCATCCAGCCCTCCACAGCACGGGGTCCTATTCAACCACCCCTCCACGGCCACCCCTCCACTGTCTACTGTTCATCCAGCCCTCCACACCATGGGGTCCTGTTCATCCAGAGGCAATGCCACTGCTCACTGTTCATCCAACCCCCCCGGCAACACTCACTATTCATCCAATCGATCGGCTTCAGTTAGCAGCAGTAGCGAAGGAATCAGTCCATTGGGTTCAGTAACAGCCATCAATCGATCGCTCGGGTTCAGTAACGCATAGCCTGCAGTGCAATCGCTCGGGTTCAGTTAGAGCCCAACACCTCGCTCGAGTTCAATTAGAGAAAACGCCTCGCACGTGTACGAGAGAAACGCGCATCGCTCGGCCCCCGACCTCCCACCGTAATCGGCAACTCCCCGAAATTTTCCTCCCCCTCGCTTCTATCACGGTTTTTTCCGTCATGGACGGCCCAAAGAATGTCATGCAGCTGCGTCTCCGGCCTGCCCAGGACGAAAAGCCCATTTTCTGTCATGATATTTTGTCATAGAAGTAGGAGCCCACCACATCTATGATGACACCGGGTTTTGTCACAATTATCGTCATAGAAGTGTCATATGCATGATAGAAAAAAAATCCGTTCGGCCCAAAATGTCACGGATGTGTCTTTTTTTGTAGTGTACCTTGCTGTTTTTATATTTTCAGATTACAAATACCTTTATCTACCATCCATATTGCACTTGTATCACCATCTCTTCGCCGAACTAGTGCACCTATACAATTTACCATTGTATTGGGTGTGTTGGGGACACAAGAGACTTTCTGTTATTTGGTTGCAGGGTTGTTTGAGAGTGACCATCTTCATCCTACACCTCCCACGGATTGATAAACCTTAGGTCATCCACTTGAGGGAAATCTGCTACTGTCCTACAAACCTGTGCACTTGCAGGCCCAACAACGTCTACAAGAAGAAGGTTGTGTAGTAGACATCATCTTCCTCCTGGCGCCAGTCGACCAGGCGCGTGGCCGACGCACGCACGCAAGGCACGCCATGCCACCAGGGCGACTACCTGCCTCCTCCTGCCAGCGCGACGTCGCGGATCTTCTCCTCGGTGCCGTCCCGATTGAGCCGGCCCTCTCTTTTCCTCCCCTGCTCTCTCCTCCCCCCTGACGCCATGGCCGACGCGTGCTTCAGCTCGCCGTCGCCATAGCCGCGCCATCGTGCTCCCCTCGCTCTGCCGCTGATCCCAGAAGAACTGACGCATCTCCCTCGTCCTCCCCGACGGCTCACACGACCGGAAGAGCCCTGATGCGTTGTCCCCGACCCCTTCTTCCTCCTTCGGCCGCGGAGATCGCCGGCGACCCCACGCCGTTCCCAGCCCTCCCCGAGCTCACAGAGACCGGCGCTGCAACCGCGGTGAGCTCTGCCACCGTTTCCCCCTGACCTCGTTGTTTATCTCTCTCCGTAGACGTCGTCCCCAAGAGCTTTGAAGCTCGCCGGCGCCGTGCCTCATCGCCGCCGTGGCTACAGCCAGTGCAGCTTGCCGCAGAGCACACCACCGCACTCCACGTGCTCCCAGGAGCCTACCACAACCACTAGCTTGTCCGGAAACGCATCCCCGCGTCTAGTCCATGCTTGCATGAACTCCGGTCGCCGCAAAAGTTGCCGCCGCCGTCAATTTAGTCCACTCCGGCACGAGTTGCTGCCACCATTGGATGCGCGAGTCTCCCAGCGTCCCGTAGCTGCAGTCCACGCTCCAAATCGACGCCTGTAGCTCAATCCCGAGCGAACTCTGCCGCGGTTTGAGGTCGCCGCCGGCCAAACTTCGGCGTGCTGACGTGGCCACATGATTAGTGCTAATCACTGCTAGCTAACCACCCCACAGCCAGTGACAGTGGGCCCCGCAGCGAGGCAAAACACGAGTCAACGTAGGATTAGCCCCTCTGTCACTGACCAGTGGGCCCAAAACGTCAGTTTGACCTTGGCTGACCCGTTGACTCGATGTCGTCATTCTGACGTCAGGCTAACGTAGTAATGCTTTTCTGGATTTTAAATAAATCTATTTGATTTATTTATTTTCAGAAAATGTCTTAAACTTCTAAAATTCATAGAAAATTATCTGTAACTCCAAATAAGATAAATTATATATGAAAAATGATCAGAAAAATCCAATCTATCCATCTGCACTAGTTTCATGCATGTTAAAGCAACTTATACCTACTGTTTATAGAAAAACATGATAATGCACTTTATAAAGTCATAGTTTGAGTTTGAATTTGAACCTTTGGTTCAAAATGGCTCAAACCCATCTGGTTGTAGTTGCATTAGCCCAACACACTCATTTTTGCCATGTCATTATCATGCATCATAATTGTTGCTTTGCATTGATTGTGTTCTTCCTTGTTTGCCGGTATTTGTCCCCTTTGAGTAGACGTGGTTCCGATGATGAGTTTGATGACACCGATGAAGAGCTGTACTATCTTCAGAAGTATCAGGCAAGCAAAACCCCCTTGTTCATTCCGATACAATCCCACTGTCCCGCTCCTGCTCTCTTTTACTGCATTAGGACAACAACGATTCAACTATTACATGCTGCTGTAGTTGAACCCCTTTCCTCTGCATGACCAATCATTGCCACAGTAAATAGATGAAACCCAATAGCATGACACTACTAGGAAAAGGGCTATAGATGATATGGACACTAATGGCGCACCAGACATGTGGTGCGCCACTGCTATATAGCAATGGCGCACCAGATATGGGTGCGCCATTAGTGGCCATAGTACTAATGGCGCACCTAGTGTGTGGTGCGCCATTAGTAGTTTTGTCCTGGCCCCACACCCCTCCCCAGACTTACCAATGGCGCACCAGGGGGAAAGTGCGCCATTACTAGTTTTAACTAGTAATGGCGCACCAGTAAGAGATGCGCCATTGCTATCTATACGTATGGCGCACCCCCTACCGGTGCGCCATTGCTATCACCCCTTATCCCCTCCCTCTAGTCACGTTCTCTCCCCTCCCCTTCCTCCTGACACAGCCACCCGCCTCTCCTCCGGCTCTGACCCAACGCCGCCACCAATCTCCTCTTCCGCATCACCTCTCCGGCGGCCTCCTCTCCCCATCCACGCCGCGCCGGCGACCTCCCTATCCTCTCCTCTGTCTGCCTGGTCGGGCCGAGACCCTAGCCAGATGCCATGGCGACCATGGCAGCAGGAGGAGCCCGGTCATGGAGGCCTCCTCTCCCTGCAGCGCTGCCGCACCTCACCTGCTCTTCTTGTCAGGACCCCGACTCGATGTCACATCGATCTAGCCTGTAACACCTCATATCACTTTGCGGCCTCACGCACGGTATCCCCACGGGTGTCGCCTTACCTTTGCCCGGGACCGTTTGCGCCTTTTGGCTCACGTATATGATAGTGTCGCTAGCATCTATATGATAAGGAGCCCGGGCTGACATGACTAGTCGTAAACCCAAAGTGGCACAGACTTACAGGGACAGGCATCCATGACCCAGCTCCGAACGTGTCGGTCATCAGCAAGTGGGTCCGGGCTGTAGCACTGGGCTAGCAGGACTCCGGTAAACCGGGCTGTAGCGGGCTAACAGGACTCCGGTACTCAATGCGTGACATTTCCCCGAAGGGACAGACACAGGAACGAAGAAGGACACATGCCGGCCAGCCTAAGTGTTCCAGAGCAGTAGCAAGCTACCATGGCTCAGCGGTAACACTAGGAGACATTTCCCGGTAAGAGAGGCTACTAAAGATAAACAACTAGATAGTCAGATCCCACACATACCAAGCATTTCAATAACATACACACAATATGCTCGATATGTGCAAATACAACATGGCATCACAACATGACTCTACGACACAAGTACTTTATTTAAGGCTCAGAGAGCCATACATAACATACACATAGATACGGGTCACACGACCCAGCATTCAAGTCACAGTCATACAAACCAGCAGCGGAAGTAACTTGTCTGGGTACAGACAACTAGTAAAATAAAAGAGGCTTGGAAAGCCTAGCTATACAACGTGGTCCTTCACAAGCTCAGGATCACCACCTGGGCCTTAGCCTACTCATTGATGTCAATGTCTACGAAGAACCCATCAGAAGGGGTTGCAGCGTCTTCTGTAAAAAATGTAGATTATAGCAACATGAGTACAAAGGTACTCAGCAAGACTTACATCAGGTCCTACATACATGCACATTATCAAGAAGGGTTGGTGGAGTTATTGCAGCAAGCCAGCTTTGACTCTTGGCTAGACTATCCTACGAGACTCCAACTTGAAATGGTTTTGCGCACACGAGTCCACTAATCACCACTTCAATACACTACCGAGGATCCACCTCCGTCTTCCTACGGAAGAGCCATCCTCGGCACTCACACTTATCTTGAGGCTTTTAGTAGTTTCCATTTACTTGTCTATGAACTGTATAGGCAACCAAGTAGTCCTTTACCGCGGACGCGGCTATTCGAATAGATCATGATAACCCTGCAGGGGTGTACTTCTTCATACATGCTCTCACCACTTACCGTCGTTTACACGACATGTACTCGGCAACCTTCAAGCGGAAGCCCAACGTGGGTGTCGGCCACGACCTACCTAATCACCTAAGTCTCTAGTCCAGGTTTATCGCCTATTCGGGTTCCATCCATGAGGAGATCCGGCCGAGGTATCGCTCACAGCCCCAAACGATGTGAACAGGGTTCCCGAGATACCTAACGGGTATTCGGTACACCGTGCCACGTACCTACCGCATCACAGCCCACCCCTTCGGTCAGCGCTGTCCACGACCTCCAGTATACTACAAACACCAGAAACTACTTGCAACTCCTGGACAGAGAACTAGGGTGAATAAGAAGTCGAGAGGGTCCATTGGTTTCGGGCCCAATGCATGGTAGTAGCTGAATCTTAAATCACACATACAGATCTCAGTGCTTAAGGTCGGCTTCAATGAAACAACCCACCATGTACTCCTACATGGCCTCTCATCGATACCTTTACCAAATCATGTTCACCACACCACTTTCATTACCGACATAATCATTTCACTCTAGTCCATCACCCAGATGAACCAGACCTGACACGACTCTAAGCATAGCAGGCATAGCAAGGTAGGAACAACACATACATATGGCTCAAACAACTCCTACACATGCTAGTGGGTTTCATCTAGTTACTGTGGCAATGACAGGTCATGCAGAGGAAAAGGGTTCAACTACCGTAACACACAGCAGTTTGAAACGCGTTGTCTTAATGCAGTAAAAGAGAGCAGGAGCGAGAACATGGGATTGTATCGATATGATCAAATGGTTGGTTGCTTGCCTGATGATTCGATGCACTGATACGGTTCTTCGTTAGGGTAACCACGGTACTCCTCGGAGGCAGAACCTGCCGCAAGAACACCGATACACAACCATCACCAAACAATGTGCAACAATATGATGCATGCATGAAACATGGCAATATGAGTGTGTTGGGCTAATGCAACTAAGACCAGAAGGGTTTGAACCAATTTGAATCAAAGATTCAAATTTCAAACTCAAACATGGCCCTTTAAAGTGTTTTCCCTTGTTCTGCATTAAACATCAGGTTAACTTATTTAATCATGCATGAAAATAGTACAGATGGATAGATTGGATTTTTCTGATCATTTTTCATATATAATTTGTCTGATTTGGAGTTACAGAATAAAAGTTATGAATTTTTGAAGTTTAAACTATATTCTGGAATTTCCTATATTAGATTAATTCCAGAAAATCAATTACTGTGTCAGTCTGACGTCAGTGTGACGTCAGCAGGTCAACGGGACACGTTCGGGTCAAACCTGACAGTGGGTCCCGCGTGTCAGTGTGATTAGATTAGTTAAAGTTTAATTAAAACTAAACATGTTTAATTAACAGGGCTGGGCCCCACCTGTCATTGACTCAGGAGAGTCAACCAGGGCCCACCCGTGGTCAAACCCGGGTCGGCTGCACCGGCGTTTAGCCGCCGGCGAGCCCGACGCGGCGGCGGAAGTGGTTTTGGCCGTTTCGGCCACCAAATGGGTCGCGGAGACCACCGGAGTGGAGCTGAGGACGGGCCGCAGCTCTTGGTGGAGTCCGTTGGGGTCGGGGTGGCCGGAGTTGGCGCCGGCGACGACTTTGGCGGCCACCGGGGTTCGGCCGAAGTCAAACTTGTCGCTAGGGGGTCGGTGAGGTGCGGGGAGTAGCTAGTTAGGTGTTACGTGACGCGGTGAGCATGATGGACACCGTGGAGTGGTCGGAGGGTGACCGGGAGTACGTCGGCGACGAGCTCCACGGTGGTGGGTGCGGTTGACCTCCGGGAGGTCGCTACACGGCTCGGGAGCAAGAAAAGAAGAGAGGGGAAGATGGCTAAGCTCACGGGGAGTTCGATGAAGCCCTTGGTGCGGCCGGGGACGGACCGGAGCGACGACGGCGTTGAAAGGGATCTCCGGCGACGGCGGTTCGGGCGAGGTCGATGCAGTGGGCTCGGGCCTTGCGAGCGCTCGGGGCTCGGCTTGCTCGAAGGAGAGGAGGGTAGCGGAGCTCCTGGACACGGCGGCACGGCGTGGGGTCGACGGAGGGCGTGGGTACGGCGAGGGGATGGCGGCGATGGCGTCGGCCATGGCGGGGGAGCGCGAGAGAGAGGGATTGGGGGAGAATGGAGGTGTCCTGCGGGTTCACGGTGCTGCGTGGAGCTCATCCATCCAGCCCCGAGGCGAGGAGGTGGAGCAGGGCGGCAGCCAGCTGCGTGGCGCGCGCTGCGGTCGCCGTCGGGCACCTGCCTGCCTGCCTGGCCGGCAAGTAGCTCGCTGGAGCGGCGCTGGGCTGGGCCGGCAGGTGGGCCGGGTGCTGGGCGCCAGGTAAGGTTTTTCTATTTTTTCTGTTTTCTGTTTTTTAATACTTCTGCAGCTTTGTTGAATTAATAAAAATACTTAGGCAACTCCTAAAATCACCAAACTACTCCTGGTCCATAGTTGGATTATTTCCAACATGAAACATTTTAGTTTGGAGATATTTGAGCATTTAAATATTTTATATAATTTTAAATGCCCAAATTCAAATATTTATGATTTAATTCAAAAACCCTAAGATGGCCTAGGAAAATGTGCATCACTTCTGGCAGAGGTTCTGAACCAAGACAAAAATGATGGGCATTTTAGAAGGGCATTTCAGATTCATTGAAAAAGTTTTTAGTAAACCCTAATTGGTTTCAGAGGGGGCTGGGGGTTCTGTCATCCCCATTTCAGGTTTCTGATGAAAGAGTAAATTTGATGCAACACTCTAATGCATGAACTAGCTAGGGTGTGACAACTCACCCCCACTCAAAAGAATCTCGTCCCGAGATTTGGGTTCTTCCAAAAAGAAGGCGGGGTACTCGAGTCGAAGACGATCCTCCCTTTCCCAAGTTGCTTCATCCTCAGAATGGTGCGACCATTGAACCTTGAGAAACTTGATATTATGACGTCGAGTGGTACGCTCGGCCTGATCGAGGATACGAATGGGGTACTCTCGATACGTGAGATTATCTTGGAGATCAAGCGTTTCGTGGTCCACTCCACGGATAGGATCCGAGAAGCAACGCCTGAGTTGAGAAACGTGGAAGACATTGTGGACTCTGGAGAGATGCGGAGGTAGTTCCAACTGGTAGGCAACTTCTCCTCGTTTAGCGAGAATGCGAAAAGGTCCAATGTAACGAGGTGCCAATTTGCCTTTGATACCGAAACGATGGGTTCCCTTCAGAGGAGTAACCCGAAGGTAAGCTTTCTCGTCAACCTCGAAAGTCACAGCCTTATGTTTTCGGTCATACTGACTCTTTTGACGAGATTGGGCTGTTTTCAACTTTTCACGAACGATGCGAACTTGCTCTTCTGCTTCTTGAATCATATCCGGGCCAAAGAATTGTCTTTCCCCGGTTTCTGACCAGTTAAGGGGTGTTCGACACCGTCGTCCATAGAGAACTTCAAAAGGGGCTTTACCCAAGCTAGATTGATAACTGTTGTTATAGGCAAATTCGGCAAATGGAAGGCATTTCTCCCACTCCATTCTGAATGAGATAACAGAGCCTCGAAGCATGTCTTCTAGGATCTGGTTGACGCGTTCTACTTGACCACTCGATTGAGGGTGAAAAGCCGTGCTAAAGGAAAGGCGGGTTCCCATAGCATTTTGGAAACTTTCCCAAAACCGAGAGGTGAAAAGACTTCCTCGATCCGAGTTAATTTCCAAAGGAACACCATGGAGAGACACGATTCGGGAGATATATAAATCTGCCAATTGACTAGCAGTTATACTCTCACGAACAGGTAAGAAATGGGCCACTTTGGAAAGACGATCGACAACGACGAAGATAGCATTATTCCCTCTCTTGGTCCTGGGAAAACCGGTAATGAAATCCATACCAATTTTATCCCATTTCCATTCAGGAATAGCTAAGGGTTGAAGGGTGCCAGCAGGCCGTTGATGCTCTGCTTTTACACGACGACAGACGTAACAATTAGCAATATACTGAGCAATTTCTCTCTTCATCCTAGTCCACCAGAACCCCTGGCGTAGGTCCTGATACATCTTGGTACTACCGGGATGAATGGTGAGAGGAGATTCATGAGCTTCCTTAAGGATCAATCGCCTCAGGTTTCACACCTTGGGAACCACTAGTCGATTCCCGAAGTATACGACCCCTTGATCATCAATGGAGAAACAATTCTCAACTCCTTTCTTGATGTTTCTCTTGATGCGGGAAATTCCCGGATCTACCTTCTGTGCTTTGATGATCTGATCCATAAGGGTAGGTTTCGCCACCAAGGTGGAAAGAAAACCTTGAGGAACAATGTGAAGGTTAAGCTTCCGAAATTCCTCATGGAGAAACGGTTGACTTTGTTGTAACATCAGGTTGTTACAATAAGATTTACGACTTAGCGCATCAGCCATGACGTTGGCTTTCCCTGGGGTGTAGGTTATTCCTAAGTCGAAGTCTGTGATCAACTCAACCCAACGTCTTTGCCTGAGATTCAAATCCGGTTGGGTGAAGATATACTTCAGACTTTGGTGATCAGTGAATATTTCGCAACGATTACCAAGAAGGTAATGTCGCCAGGTTTTAAGTGCATAGACTACGGCTGCAAGCTCTAGATCATGAGTAGGATAATTCTCCTCATGTGGGTGCAATTGCCGTGAAGCGTAAGCAATTACGTGTCGATCTTGCATGAGAATGCAACCTAGTCCTTGTCGCGAGGCGTCGCAGTAGATAACAAAGTCCTTAGAGAAATCTGGCGGTACCAGTACGGGAGCAGAAGTCAGGCGTCTTTTCAGTTCCTGAAAGCTGTGCTCACATTGTGGGGTCCATTCGAACTTTTTATCTTTCTTGAGGAGTTCGGTTAGAGGTTTAGCAACTTGGGAGAAATTTTCGACAAAGCAACGGCAATAGCTCGCTAAGCCTAGAAAACTCCGAACTTGCTTGACCGATTCAGGTGGAGTCCAATTAAGGACAGCTTGAACTCGCTCGGGGTTAACAGCAATACCTTTACCAGATATTACATGACCCAGATAGGTCACTTCTGACAACCAGAATTCACATTTAGAAAATTTGGCATAAAGGCGATGCTCTCCAAGTTTCTTCAACACTAGCCTTAGATGTTCGGCATGTTCTTCCTCGTTCTTGGAGTAGATGAGTATATCATCGAGGTAAACCACGACGAATTTATCCAAATACTCCATGAAGATTGAGTTCATTAACCGAGAAAAGGTGGCTGGAGCGTTGGTTAAACCGAAGGACATGACGGTGTACTCGTATTGGCCATAACGAGTAACAAAGGCCGTTTTAGGAATGTCCCCGTTTCTGATTTTGATTTGATGGTAGCCCAACCTCAAATCCATTTTGGAGAAGACTGAGGACCCAGCGAGCTGATCATACAGCTCATTGATCCTGGGAAGCGGATATTTGTTCTTGATTGTGACCAAATTGACAGGTCGATAATCTACAACCATCCGGTCCGTACCATCCTTCTTCTTGACGAAGAGGACGGGGCAAGCCCACGGAGATGAACTAGGTCGGATGAAACCCTTTTTCAAGGACTCATCGAGTTGTTTCTTAAGCTCGGCTAGTTCTAGTGGTGCCATCTTATAGGGTCTTCTAGCAATCGGGACGGTTCCTGGAATAAGGTCTATTACGAACTCAACATCCCTGTCAGGTGGAACACCTGGCAATTCCTCTGGGAAGACATCCAGGAAGTCACGGACTACCGGGACGTCCTCAAGGTCTGGCAAAGGGCTGGCGTTAAGAGAATATAACTATCACTTGGCTATTCGGGTCAAGACATTGACTATCTTCCCCGAAGGATGGGTGAGTTGAATAGTCCTAGAGAAGCAATCAATTTGGGCATGATGAGCTGACATCCAGTCCATACCCAATATGATATTAATATCCGAAGATTTAAGGGCTATCAAAGATGCGAGAAAAACAAGTCTGTCGACTTGGATTTCGTTTCCATGGCTTACTCTAGAAGTTTTCCATTTGGATCCCGGAGTTTGAATTACCATAGAGGATGGCATGTCATAGAATGCGGTGTTATGCAGACGAGCATAGCTCTCGGATATAAATGAATGAGATGCTCCTGTATCGAAAAGAACAGATGCCGGGTGACAATTAACAAGTAGCGTACCGAGAATGACGTTGGGATCCTCTTGAGCTTCTTCGACAGAGATACAATTGACATGGCCACGTGTAGCGGTGGCCGGCTTGGCGTGGAACACTTTTCCTGTCGGCTTGCCACAACCAACAGTTTTAGCAGATTGGTTGGGGTTGGTCTGGGGACATTCGCGCATATAGTGGCTAGATTCCCCACACTTAAAGCAAGTCACAGAACTGGTACGTGGAGGAGCATTGTTGGTTGGACCACCATAGGGCTTGGCTGGTGCAGACTGTTGAACGGGGCGAGGCGCCTGGAAGGATGGCCTCGGTGTGAACCTGGGTGGCAGGGCAGTGTTGGGCACCCACACGCGGCGCTTCTGAGGACCAGCACCGGATGAGGAACCCACGTCACGGCCATGCTTGCGTGTTGCGTCATAATCAGTCTAACCAGTCTCAGCACTGATGGCCTTGTTAACAAGCTTCTGAAAAGATGTGCACTCATGCAGACGGAGGTCGCGGCGAAGCTCAGGACTAAGTCCCTTATGGAACCTTGCTTGCTTCTTAGCATCAGTAGAAACTTCCTCAGTTGCATATCGTGCGAGGTTACCAAACTCCCTGCTGTAAGCATCCACAGAGAGTCGGCCTTGAGTGAAACTGCAAAATTCCTCACGTTTCCGGTCCATGAGACCCTCCGGAATGTGATGTTCACGGAAAGCCTCGCTGAATTCAGCCCAAGTAGTGACATGGCCCGCTGGGCGCATAGCTCCATAATTCTCCCACCATAGACTGGCGGGGCCTTCAAGATGATATGCAGCAAAGGTGACCTTGTCAGCCTCGGCTACTAGCGCGGAGCGCAGTTTGTGAGAAATACTGCGAAGCCAGTCATCAGCGTCGAGAGGCTCGACAGAGTGGTGGAACGTGGGTGGATGTAACTTGATGAAATCACTGAGTGACACCACGTTAGTCCTCTGATGGTGTGCTGTGTTCTGTTCAATACGCTCCAACAAACGGTTGGTCTCCCGCTTGTTTCTTTCGGCTTCCATCATAACCTCGGCTAGGGAAGGAGGATGAGGCAGATTTGCATTCCTGACTTCACTGCCTTCGGCCTGCTCTTGAGGAGCAGGGTTAGTGCGCGTGTTGACCATCCTAGGTAAACAAGACAATGATTTAGTCAGAATGATAAGATTCCGACATAGGATACAAAATGTAAGGAATAACTTGGAATGCAAGATGATCATCCGTATGACATGGTAGATACAGAAACTGCTTCTTTATTCCATCGTCATACACACCATACAAGGTTTAGTACAAGACCAAACAAGGTACTATTACGGTGAAAAGAGGATTACATCTCATCGGAGGCATCCCAAGCTCCTATACATTATTTTTCTACACCTCCGGAAAGAGTACAAACTAGGTCATATCCCACGAGTCACGCGGGACGATAGACGACACAGCTAGTGCGAACTAGTGATACTACCACTAACTCAGACCGATCCGTAGTAGTTCTCGTAGAAGTCACCTCCATAGCCTGGAAGTTCAACATGATCATCAGAGAACAGACGATCTCGCGGAGCTTGTGGACCATAGGGGCTAGGATGAGGTCTTGGACCAACAGACGGTGGCCTGCAGGGACCACGAGGTGGGGTGATGCCTCCTACATCACGCCAACCCATCACGTCTGGCAAAGCAGATCTCACAGGATAGAGATCGCGCATATCCGAATATCCAGCTTGCACCGCCGGTGCAAACCGAGTCAACGTGGCCCAATGGTCAGCACGGGTATTGAAGAGCTCTAGCCTCAAGGCCCGATTTTCACGGTCCTTATCCTCGAGCATCTCAACAGTGGTGCGAGTCCGTGAATCCTCCTGAGTGGGGTCAGCATAGATAGCCTGAAGATACCCTTGTGCTCCCAGAAGTGATCCTGGCATATACCGGAAATCAGAGTCCCGAAATAGGCCAGACCTGACTCGCATGATGGTCATCATAGAGTAGGCGGCGTCCTGCACAGCCATCTCAATAGTAACCCCGAGTCCATAAGAGCAGTGAAGGGGCTCGGTGGATCCAGGATAAGATGGAAATATCCTGACAGTGCAGAGATACTGGCTTTGATTAAAGTCTCGAAATTGCTCTTCGACCGTGTACTCGGGATACCAACGGTATCCAGCCTCAGTCATTACCCTGACCAACATGGCGGTATGGCCGGGTACATCTAGGCATCGAGTCAGGCGAACCACTTGATTGAGGTCGCGAGTGCCCATCTGAAAGCACAACCATAATGCAAAGGCATTAGAATTTCTAGCAAAATTTCGGCAGCATAACAGCTGTAAATGCTCAAGAAGGATTTTGAGACATTTAACAAAGGATTTCATACACACTCAACATCATCATATCAAAGTTCTGAGTCCATCCTAACAACATAATGTGGTAGTAGAACTGAACTAGGCTTGTATCCATCAAACCTATAAGGTACTACTGATTAGTAACACGTGATCCTGATAGAGAGAATAGATCCTAATTCCTTAACCCCCGGTGGAAGAATAGACTGACTAGGATCAGAATGTCATAAGATAAAGGAGTAAAAAGAGCCTTACGTTCCAACCCACAAACAATTCCCCTACATATAACTAAAGAATTTCTAGACTCAACATCGACCAGTTTGGCTTGGAGAACCTACAGGCAGTCCGGCTCTGATGCCAACTCTGTCAGGACCCCGACTCGATGTCACATCGATCTAGCCTGTAACACCTCATATCACTTTGCGGCCTCACGCACGGTATCCCCACGGGTGTCGCCTTACCTTTGCCCGGGACCTTTTGCGCCTTTTGGCTCACGTATATGATAGTGTCGCTAGCATCCATATGATAAGGAGCCCGGGCTGACATGACTAGTCGTAAACCCAAAGTGGCACAGACTTACAGGGACAGGCATCCATGACCCAGCTCCGAACATGTCGGTCATCAGCAAGTGGGTCCGGGCTGTAGCACTGGGCTAGCAGGACTCCGGTAAACCGGGCTGTAGCGGGCTAACAGGACTCCGGTACTCAATGCGTGACATTTCCCCGAAGGGACAGACACAGGAACGAAGAAGGACACATGCCGGCCAGCCTAAGTGTTCCAGAGCAGTAGCAAGCTACCATGGCTCAGCGGTAACACTAGGAGACATTTCCCGGTAAGAGAGGCTACTAAAGATAAACAACTAGATAGTCAGATCCCACACATACCAAGCATTTCAATAACATACACACAATATGCTCGATATGTGCAAATACAACATGGCATCACAACATGACCCTACGACACAAGTACTTTATTTAAGGCTCAGAGAGCCCTACATAACATACACATAGATACGGGTCACACGACCCAGCATTCAAGTCATACAGTCATACAAACCAGCAGCGGAAGTAACTTGTCTGGGTACAGACAACTAGTAAAATAAAAGAGGCTTGGAAAGCCTAGATATACTACGTGGTCCTTCACAAGCTCAGGATCACCACCTGGGCCTTAGCCTACTCATTGATGTCAACGTCTACGAAGAACCCATCAGAAGGGGTTGCAGCGTCTTCTGTAAAAAATCTAGATTATAGCAACATGAGTACAAAGGTACTCAGCAAGACTTACATCAGGTCCTACATACATGCACATTATCAAGAAGGGTTGGTGGAGTTATTGCAGCAAGCCAGCTTTGACTCTTGGCTAGACTATCCTACGAGACTCCAACTTGAAATGGTTTTGCACACACGAGTCCACTAATCACCACTTCAATAGACTACCGAGGATCCACCTCCGTCTTCCTACGGAAGAGCCATCCTCGGCACTCACACTTATCTTGAGGCTTTTAGTAGTTTCCATTTACTTGTCTATGAACTGTATAGGCAACCAAGTAGTCCTTTACCGCCGGACGCGGCTATTCGAATAGATCATGATAACCCTGCAGGGGTGTAATTCTTCATACACGCTCTCACCACTTACCGTCGTTTACACGACATGTACTCGGCAACCTTCAAGCGGAAGCCCAACGTGGGTGTCGGCCACGACCTACCTAATCACCTAAGTCTCTAGTCCAGGTTTATCGCCTATTCAGGTTCCATCCATGAGGAGATCCGGCCGAGGTATCGCTCACAGCCCCAAACAATGTGAACAGGGTTCCCGAGATACCTAACGGGTATTCGGTACACCGTGCCACGTACCTACCGCATCACAGCCCACCCCTTCGGTCAGCGCTGTCCACGGCCTCCAGTATACTACAAACACCAGAAACTACTTGCAACTCCTGGACAGAGAACTAGGGTGAATAAGAAGTCGAGAGGGTCCATTGGTTTCAGGCCCAATGCATGGTAGTAGCTGAATCTTAAATCACACAAACAGATCTCAGTGCTTAAGGTCGGCTTCAATGAAACAACCCACCATGTACTCCTACATGGCCTCTCATCGATACCTTTACCAAATCATGTTCACCACACCACTTTCATTACCGACATAATCATTTCACTCTAGTCCATCACCCAGATGAACCAGACCTGACACGACTCTAAGCATAGCAGGCATAGCAAGGTAGGAACAACACATACATATGGCTCAAACAACTCCTACACATGCTAGTGGGTTTCATCTAGTTACTGTGGCAATGACAGGTCATGCAGAGGAAAAGGGTTCAACTACCGTAACACACAGCAGTTTGAAACGCGTTGTCTTAATGCAGTAAAAGAGAGCAGGAGCGAGAACATGGGATTGTATCGATATGATCAAATGGTTGGTTGCTTGCCTGATGATTCGATGCACTGATACGGTTCTTCGTTAGGGTAACCACGGTACTCCTCGGAGGCAGAACCTGCCGCAAGAACACCGATACACAACCATCACCAAACAATGTGCAACAATATGATGCATGCATGAAACATGGCAATATGAGTGTGTTGGGCTAATGCAACTAAGACCAGAAGGGTTTGAAGCAATTTGAATCAAAGATTCAAATTTCAAACTCAAACATGGCCCTTTAAAGTGTTTTTCCTTGTTCTGCATTAAACATTAGGTTAACTTGTTTAATCATGCATGAAAATAGTACAGATGGATAGATTGGATTTTTCTGATCATTTTTCATATATAATTTGTCTGATTTGGAGTTACAGAATAAAAGTTATGAATTTTTGAAGTTTAAACTATATTCTGGAATTTCCTATATTAGATTAATTCCAGAAAATCAATTACTGCGTCAGTCTGACGTCAGTGTCACGTCAGCAGGTCAACGGGACACGTCCGGGTCAAACCTAACAGTGGGTCCCGCGTGTCAGTTTGATTAGATTAGTTAAAGTTTAATTAAAACTAAACCTGTTTAATTAACAGGGCTGGGCCCCACCTGTCATTGACTCAGGAGAGTCAACCAGGGCCCACCCGTGGTCAAACTCGAGTCGGCTGCACCGGCGTTTAGCCGCCGGCGAGCCCGACGCGGCGGCGAAAGTGGTTTTGGCCGTTTCGGCCACCAAATGGGTCGCGGAGACCACCGGAGTGGAGCTGAGGACGGGCCGCAGCTCTTGGTGGAGTCCGTTGGGGTCGGGGTGGCCGGAGTTGGCACTGGCGACGACTTTGGCGGCCATCGGGGTTCAGCCAAAGTCGAACTTGTCGCTAGGGGGGTCGGTGAGGTGCGGGGAGTAGCTAGTTAGGTGTTACGTGACGCGGTGAGCATGATGGACACCGTGGAGTGGTCGGAGGGTGACCGGGAGCACGTCGGCAACGAGCTCCACGGTGGTGGGTGCGGTTGAGCTCCGGGAGGTCGCTACACGGCTCGGGAGCAAGAAAAGAAGAGAGGGGAAGATGGCTAAGCTCACGGGGAGTTCGACGAAGCCCTTGGTGCGGCCGGGGACGGACCGGAGCGACGACGGTGTTGAAAGGGATCTCCGACGACGGCGGTTCGGGCGAGGTCGATGCAGTGGGCTCGGGCCTTGCGAGCGCTCGGGGCTCGGCTTGCTCGAAGGAGAGGAGGGTAGCGGAGCTCCTGGACACGGCGGCACGGCGTGGGGTCGATGGAGGGCGTGGCTACGGCGAGGGGGTGGCGGCTATGGCGTCGGCCATGGCGGGGGAGCGCGAGAGAGAGGGGTTGGGGGAGAATGGAGGTGTCCTGCGGGTTCACGGCGCTGCGTGGAGCTCATCCATCCAGCCCCGAGGCGAGGAGGTGGAGCAGGGCGGCAGCCAGCTGCGTGGCGCGCGCTGCGGTCGCCGTCGAGCACCTGCCTGCCTGCCTGGCCGGCAAGCAGCTCGCTGGAGCGGCGCTGGGCTGGGCCGGCAGGTGGGCCGGGTGTTGGGCGCCAGGTAAGGTTTTTCTATTTTTTTTCTGTTTTCTGTTTTTTTAATACTTCTGCAGCTTTGTTGAATTAATAAAAATACTTAGGCAACTCCTAAAATCACCAAACTACTCCTGGTCCATTGTTGGATTATTTCCAACATGAAATATTTTAGTTTGGAGATATTTGAGCATTTAAATATTTTATATAATTTTAAATGCCCAAATTCAAATATTTATGATTTAATTCAAAAACCCTAAGATGGCCTAGGAAAATGTGCATCACTTCTGGCAGAGGTTCTGAACCAAGACAAAAATGATGGGCATTTTAGAAGGGCATTTCAGGTTCATTGAAAAAGTTTTTAGTAAACCCTAATTGGTTTCAGAGGGGGCTGGGGGTTCTGTCATCCCCATTTCAGGTTTCTGATGAAAGAGTAAATATGATGCAACACTCTAATGCATGAACTAGCTAGGGTGTGACACTTCTCTTCTCTCCTCTTCTCTCCCAGTAGAGGAGAGGAGGGGAGGGAAGGGAAGGCCTTCTCCGGCGAGCTTCCAGGGAGGTGAGGAGCGCCCAGATCCAGATCCACGGCGCATCGTCCCGTCGTCGACCTGAGCCGCGACCATCCATCTAGGGCCGACAGAAGCCAGGACGGAGATGCCAGAAACCCTAGCCTAGCCTAGCCATGGAGGTACGACGCCTCAACCTCCGGGCGACAGACGACGGCTGCAGGCCATCTCCGGTGACGGATCTCCGACCCCGACCATGGTGCGTGTGGCTGCAGGCCACCTTCTTCATCTCCCCTCCCGTCCCCTCATTGGTTCGTTTTATGTGCAGGGCAGGCTGCTCCGGACGAGCTGCTGCTGCTGCTGCTACTGCTGCAGGTGCACAACGCATGGCTGCTCCCTCCTCCTCTGCCTACTGCAGGTGGACATGGTGAGCACATCTTATCTAGCTTGCCAATTTGATTGATTGCAATTCTTCTTTCTGGTGGTGTTGATTGACATTGTGCAGTTCAGTTCAGTTTCAATCTGAATGCACCTCTCGGTCTCTTCCTCCTCTCTTGTGCTTTTGCATCTCCATGCCCAGATTCGGGCTTAATTAATTCCATTGCCTGCTGTTTATGGATGGACTGTTAGGTTAGATTGCTCACTATATCCATCTCATCATGTCTCCTGAATGAATAAATGAATGAATGAATGAGCACTTTAATTGATGCTTGCTGGTTGGATGGATGGATGGATGGATGTCGTACATGCCATCCTTTTGGGTTAATTTGTCCATCAAATTGATCCATTGGCCCGCTTGGTTCAATTTATCTGATGCCACAAGTGGCGTCATTTTTATTTTGTATGGACTGCCATTATAATGTACGTACATGTTCACTGAACATTCAGTCTTTACTTGTGTGTAAGACCGGACTTTCTTCCGTTGTCAACGCAACTCGACGCATGACCAGTGCCTTGGTCGCTTGCTCCGGTGTGGTGCAGCCGAGCTGGGCTAACGACCATGCCGTGTACGAGGGCAAACTCCCCTCCTACAAGACGGCTCCTAGCTCGGGTAAGCAGCAGCACCCCCATGGTAGTTTTAGTTTTCAGAGAGCCCTTTTTTGTGTGTCAGCTGATGATGCCTTCATTCTCTTGTCCATTGAGGATCCTCAACAGGCAAGAACAAGTTCCACCGCCGGTCTGAAACTCGTCCCAACTGGGCAAGGGATTCTCTCACTACCTTCTAATTAAGTGAGTAGTCAACATCTTCAGGGCCCTTTACTCTGCTTTCTTTCTACTTCAAGCAAGGAGATGATTTATATGCATCTAAACAAGTAGTTGTCGCTGCACTGCTATAACAATCAATGTACATGCATAGCTCTAAGCTCTATCCTAGTGCGCTACACTGCCTCTGTCTGGCCTGATGAGGTCTTGGTCTAGTATGATGCGTGTGTGGACAGTGTTGGTCACTTACTAGCTATGGTTCTTTTACTGCTGGACAGTGTTATTTCAATTTGTACCCCATCTAAGCCGCTCACTGTTTTCGTTACCTAATTGCTACTGGATGCAGAAAAATGTGTAAGCTTTATATGCCAAAAGGTTATGCATTTACTCATGAAGCATGTCTTGCAAATGGAAGATTTTGGTGTCCATGATTAGTGACGATCCTCAAGTAGGGTGAATCTTTAGTTTTGATGTGTCTCAGATTTACTTTTGTTAAGTTGTGATGATATAGTGGTTAATCCGAGCATGTTCCACGTAATGCAATGGACTGTTCCAAGGGCTGGGTGCTGCTGCAAGGCCCATCTTTATCTTTGCTCTTGCGCATGATGGATGGTCAAGGACTAGTTAAGTAGGTCATTTTGCGACCAAATGAATGGTCTTCCAGTTTGGTATCTCTAAATGATGATTACATATTAGCACGTTCTTCAGTTTGGGATATACATTTATGTGTAATAGTGAATTATGTCTTGGAAGGCATGTTACTTATTTCCTGTTGATTCATTGGACATCGCATGACAATCTCTAAGAAGGTTGTCCATTTACTGATCAATCATTTCTTGCACGATTTTGTTGTGGATGATTAGTGTTGAACCTCATATGTCCTCTGCAATTCATTTCCATTATAATCTTACTCATACAATATTCACACCATGTAATTCTGGAAAAGACAGTATTGACATGTTATAAAAAATGACAATATTGACATGTTATAAATAGTTTGTTTGTATTTTTGTTTATTTTGTTACATTTTGCAGGGATAAAGTGAAGAAAAAGAAGAAAAGATTACTAGAAGATTAGTTTTAGGATTTTCTTTTATTTCCTTGCAATTTTCCTTTTATTGGATACTTGTAAAGACATTGTAATATTCTTACTATAATAAAAAATATGATTCTATTTCATTTTTTGTTTTTAAATTATTTTCCTTATAGGTTGTTTTCTGTAAAATTGGATTTTTTTTGTTTTCCAAATACATTACTAGTGGCGCATTTAAGCCCTTATTAGTGGCGCACCTTCCTTTATTACTAGTGGCGCACCTATAAGGTTATTAGTGGCGCACCTAGAGGGAATACCAGTGGAGCACCGAATGGTATACTAATGGCGCACTGCTAGGTGCGCCATTAGTATACCAGATACTAATGGCGCACCAGTGGTGCGCCATTAGTAAAAAATACTAATGGCGTGCTACTAATGGCGCACCGGTAGTGCGCCATTAGTAGGGAAAACCGGTGTGCCATTAGTAGGCCTTTTCCTAGTAGTGTGAGTAGGAGTTGTTTGAGCCCTGATGTGCCTACTCATTCATGCTTGTTGTCATGCCTGCTACTGCTTAGAGTTGAGTCCGGTCTGACTCATCAGGGGTGAATTGGAATGTGGTGAACATGTCCTATTATTGAGAGCTAAGTGTGTGAACACGATTTGGTAAAGGTAGCGGTGAGAGGCCATGTAGGAGTACATGGTGGGTTGTCTCATTGCAGCCGTCCTTGGGAACCGAGTGCGATCCATGAAACAGTTACTACCACGCATTGGGCCCTAAACCAAAGGACCTTCTCGACTTCTTAATCACCCTTGTCCTCTGTTCAGGAGTTGCAAGTAGTTTCTGGTGTTTGTAGTATGCTAGAGGCCGTGGGCAGCGCTGTCTCGTGGGGTGGGCTGTGATGCGGTAGGCACATGCCCGGGTATGCCGGGCGCCCGTTTGGTGTCGTGGAACCCTGAACCCTGTACACATCGTTCGGGGTTGTATGTGGAAACCTTGGCCGGACTCCCTGTGGATGGAACCTGAATAGGTGATAAACCTGGACTAGGGACTTGAGTGTTTAGGTAGGCCGTGGCCGACACCCTCGCCAGGCTTCCGCTTGAAGGTTGCTGAGATACATGACGTGTACATGGCGGTAAGTGGTGAGAGCGTGTGTGAAGAAGTACACCCTGCAGGGTTAACATCATCTATTCGAATAGCCACGTCCGCAGTAAAGGACCTCTGCGTTGCCTATACAGCTCATAGACAAGTGAAAGTGGATACTCTAAAATACGCAAGATAGGCGTGAGTGCTATGGATGGCGTTCTCGTAGGGAGACGGGAGCGGATCCATAATAGTGTATTGATATGGTGAATGTGTGGACTCGTGTGTGCCACCTCAAAAGAGTTACTTGCACTCGTAGCTCAGGATAACCACTGAGTCAAAGCTGGCTTGCTGCAGTTAAACCCCACCATCCCTTTGTTGATAATGATGCATATGTAGATAGTTTTGATGTAAGTCTTCCTAGGTACATTTGTACTCACGTTTGCCTATTTTAGGTTTTGCAGAGAGACTTCAGTCTCACTAGTAGTTCCACGTGGACTTCAACGTTTAGCTTGTTACCTCAGCTACGATCTTGTGCCCTCGGCAGGATCTGGTAGATAGTCAGGCTTCTCAGCCTTTTTCATTTGTAGATGTCTGTACTCAGATATGTTAAGTTTCTGCTTGTGCTTTGACTTGTATGCTCCGGATGTTGGGTCATGAGACCCATGATTGTAATATCTCGCTCCTCGGAGCCTATTGAATAAATACTTGAGTTGTAGAGTCATATTGTGATGCCATGTTGTATTTGCACATATCAAGCATATTGTGTGTATGTTATTGAAATGCTTGGTATGTGTGGGATCTGACTATCTAGTTGTTTATCCTTGGTAGCCTCTCTTACCGGGAAATGTCTCCTAGTGCTTCCATAGAGACTTGGTAGCTTGTGTCCTTCTTCGTTCCTGTGTCTGTCCCTTCGGGGAAATGTCACGCGATGTCTACTGGAGTCCTATTAGCCTGCTACAGCCCGGTTTACCGGAGTCCTGCTAGCCCAGTTGCTACAACCCGGATTCACTCGATGTTGATCGACACTTTCGTTGATGGGTCATGTATGCATGTCCCTGTAAGTTAGTGCCACTTTGGGTTCACGACTAGCCATGTCAGCCCGGGCTCCTTTTTTAATGGATGCTAGCGACACTATCACATACGTGAGCCAAAAGGCGCAAACGGTCCTGGGCAAGGTAAGGCGACACCCGTGGGAATACCGTGCGTGAGGCCGCAAAGTGATATGAGGTGTTACATGCTAGATCGGTGTGGCTTTGAGTCGGGGTCCTGACACGCCGCCACTAGTCGAGGAGGACACGTCGGTGTTCCGCTCCTCGCCTCTACGCGGTGCGTCGTCGTTCCGTTCCTCGCCGCCACTAGTCGAGGAGGACGCGTCGGTGTTCCGCTCCTCGCCGCGGCGCGATGCGTCGCTGTTCCGTTCCTCGCCGCCACTAGTAGAGGAGGACGCGTCGGCGTTCCGCTCCTCGCCGCGACGCGTCGAGGTGGACGTGTCGGCGTTCCCAATCTCTCCAGCACGCTCGTCGGAGGACGTGTCGGCTCCCCGCTACGAGGAGAATGCCGCGCCGCCCGCCGAGCCCCCCAGCCTTGAGGAGCTTTGGAAAGAAATGGATGTCGCCTTGTGGGAGGCTTTGCCTCCAGCAGAGCGCGCCAAAATAGAGGCGGAGAAGAAGGCCGAGGAAGAGAAGCACACCGCGGAACAAGGTACCTGGGAGGCCTATGTCGCGTCCGAGAGAGTCAGGCAACTGGCTCTTTGGCAGAAGGCTCGTGCGAGGGCCGTGAGGGTGGTGGAGGACGCCCGTGCCGACGCCCTGAGTGCAGTCGGGCCCAAGCGCCTCATCTACGCTTGGTGGTACATGGACCGGGTGCACGCTTCTAGCGAGGAAGAGTACCTGTTGGCGCCGGATCACCACACCGGTGAGATCGCGCTCGCCCGGCGGCAAGCCACCAATCAGCACCTCGCGAGCTGCGAGGCTGAGGAAGAGGCGTTGTGTCAGCGCGCTGGGAAACGGCCGCGCACCAGGGCACTCGTAGCGCGCCCCATGGCTTTTAGGAGGAGTATAATTTTTGTTTCGTAAGGCGATCTCATTAGTTTTGGGACGCAAATGATAAATCCCGAATGATCAGGAATTTTTAGTGTCCTTAATTAAGTATGTAAAAGGGAAAGTTTTGAAACCTTGTGTATTCGTATGCATTTTTCATGTACGTGCATATAGCACAAACTTTACTATATAGTATCGCACTACACGTCTCTCTCGATATATGCTTGCAGACTGTGCTACTCCCTCCGCCCAGGTCAATAAATCATCTTTGGTTGTGCACCCTGACCAAGAAGGAGGGAAGACTTATACACCTAGACGGAGGGAGTACTACTATTACTTATGTACGTGCAAATGCACGTTTTAACATTACGATGCGGTTTTTGTAAAAGTAGAAAAACAGCACTAGTCAAGCTTGTGAAACGATTCATGCAAAACAAATGCAAAAATGCTCGTTTGATTGTTTACTTTTAGCTTCCTTCTCTGTGGTTATTTCTCTATCGTACTTTGTATGGAGTATCTCACTGGTTGGAAAGGCATGCAAATTCCCAAACCGCATCCTACACCCTGTATCAAATTTTTTGCCTAACAAGTTGTGTCGTGCAATTGGAATTCCAACTTTAGTACTACTACTAGTAGGAGTACCAGGGGCAGTTCTTTTAGGCTTCTAGATTAGTAATCCCATAACTGCTACCTCCGTCCTGGTTTATTGGTCCCCATTGTAATCTGTGTCAAATTTTGATCATAAATTTAACTAATGAAATGTTAGTGCATGTCACATGCACTACTCCCTCTGTCTAGGTGACTAAGTCATCTTAGGATGTGCACCGTGACCAAGGAGGAGGAGAAAACGAGAAACATTAATGTTTATTTGCTAATTAATAGTATTGCATGCAATGAACTAACCACTACATGTCGTGTTTGATATCTCAAGTCATTAAAAGCATGCACACTCTTTATCTCTTATTGGTTGATATGTCAAGAAACAAGAAACGAGGTAGAAGTTAATGCACCGCGCCTAAGTGTTTTGGGATTATTTGGTTTTCGTAAGATGACTTACACACCTAGATGGAGGGAGTAACATTTTATCAGTTAAATCTTTGGTCAAAATTTAGCATAAATTACAATGTGAGGAATAAACCAGGACGGAGTAGTAGTTTAGAAGCCCAAATAAATGAATGAGGCGCCTTATTGTTACTCTCCACTGTGACTAGTCTTATGGGAAAAGATGGGGAAGCCGCCAAAAGAACTGGCCCTAGGAGTAGTAGCTAGGGATCGAGTGTGCGAGATGAACCAGAGAAAGTAAATGCAGAGAGATGGAATGCAAAAAAGACGGAGGGATGTGATGGTTGCTTGTCTGTTTATTTTACCAGGCCACTTATTACTGGGAGTGGTTGGGTTTTGTGATATGACGCCTTTACTGTCGCGCCACGAGCGGGGTGAGAGGTGAGACTCCCATGCAGCGCCGCCCTCTACACTTGTACTACATTGGTTGTGGTTTATTAGTCCCCCATTGAATTTGACTGAAGATTTAACTGACAAAATGTTAGTGCATGTCAACAAAAACTATATCGTTGGATTCGTATTTGAACATAGTGTCGAATGATATAATTTAGGTGAAATGCATCAGCACTTATCGTACTATATATAATGTTAGTTCAATTTTTGGTCGTACTAATCTATAGTAGTAAGGTGCCCGTGCGTTGCACCGAAGAGTGAAATGCATTGATCGGGGAGTTGTTTATTTTGACAAAGGATGTGGGGGTCATCTCATGTGTAACGGGTATCGATAGGTTTCTTCGAATATTATTTCATCTCTAGAGCTCACAAACATCCGGGTGAAATATATAAAAAGGTATCTTTTGCAAACAAAAGCGTTCAACTGTTCAACCTGCATCCAAAACTTGTGAAGAAATAACACTTATTGTGCTTTGCAAGAAATGATCTTTAAGAATTAGTTTTTGAGTGTCGATTGTTATACATGTTGGCTATAGATGACATGGCACTTTCTTATAGTCAACAGTTGGCTATACTATTAAGTAATATTAACCATGCCCTTATACACCTAGACGGAGGGATTAAATCAGGATGACTTGCAAGGGGGCAGAGGAGATGTAAGAAATGGTTCATCGTAAGTCTTTCACCAGTACTGTAGTAAAAATTCATACATGGAAGATTCTAGACTAAACCATAAACGGATACACTTTTATTCATGCACGATACTCGAATAGAGCAAGATCCTGCATTGAAGTCTCCACATGCTTAGACAGCAGACTACATTGAGCGAAGACTAATGATCAATGCGTATGTCCAGGTGAACCTCCTTGGAGTCCCCGTGCACCGCATCGGCGCGTAAAGGATGCCATGGGTTTTCCAAGTCCACACCGATGGGAAAATCCCAGCTTCGCAGAGTCCATGTCCATCCGATGAGGCTGGTCTCGCCGCCCACGTGACCTGGAGGGGTAGTAATAGTGAGCACACACCCATACATCGGCCTCGTGTCAGTGTCAGCGTCAGCGGTGTCGCCCCTGACGCACACTATAGAGACGGGGCGGCGGCCTGCGCGGGCCTCGCCAGTGCCCACGATCAAGAGGAAGACGCTGCCGTCCTCCTCCGAGACTAGCAGGCGGCGGTGATCCTCCAGCGACTCTGGCATGGTGAACGGGTAGCACGTCTCGTACTTGATGTTCTCCGCCAAGGGCCAGTAGTAACCATTGCACGCATCCATGAGGTGATGCACCATATCCGCCGGCGAGTCCCAAAATGGCATCGGGCCCTCATAGCAGTAGACGAAGGGCTCCTTGGAGGCATCGACCAAGCCTTCCATGAAACGGGAGTGGCTGTAGGGGACGTTGCGCCAGTTGAATATATGAGCAAGTTACTATGAGATTTAATCCGAATAAGCACAAAATAAATCATGACGGCTATAACAGAGATGAAACTAATCATGTGGACTAGCATAATAGTAGGATGCAGAGTAGAAACATGAATTCTACCACGATTTCGAACAGGAACGACAGAAACACATACGGTGCAACGGGAGCAGCACCGTTGCCGTTGAGGTTGTCGCCCATGTCATTGAGGAAGAGGTTGCCGAGGTCGGGGAAGAAGTCATCATCAGTGAAGTCGTGGCTGTCAGCAGTCACGAGAGTGCGCTCCCCAAATTTCAACAGCGCCCGCCGAATGGAGCACATGAGGGAGTGGTTGTAGGGGATGTTGCGGCCGCCGAATGGAGCGCAGGAGTAGCACACGAAGTAGTAGATGGTGTCCTACTCTACTACTCTACTCAAGCAAGTTAGGGCATAGTACTGTAGTACTGTAGGGAGTACCAGTACGGTGATCACTCAAGAAAGTTGTCTGGCATCGATATGACCCTACGCTGTTGGTATGTGTCTCGTAAGTCAAGCGGCATGATGTAGTCATCATCACCTGTCCACTTCCCGGAGCACATATTCGCTTCTCCATCTTTGTCCGCACATAATCTCGTCCAATCTTCCATCCCCGCTAAGGCGCCTCCCCCTCGTCCGAAACCCAAGCACTAACAATGGCAGAACCGAGCAGCGTCCGTCGAAAGAGTGGCTGGAATTTGCTCCCCACAGAGGTAATCAAGCTCATTGTTTCGTGTGTGGACAATCTCAGTACCATGTCGCTCGCCGCATGCTCGTCGGGGCTATACCGTTTACTCAAAGCCCTCAGGCCGGAGCTTTTTAAGCGAACTCCTTGCTTGCTGATGCTGCCTAATCTTCAGAAACGGCGTGTCACACAGCATAACAATCGTAAGGTGGCGAGCATCAACCCCCTTGACTGCGATCCGATCCTCATCAGCCTCAACTACATTAACGGTTTGTACTGGGTCGGCATGAACACGTCTTGGATGGTGCTCGTCGACGGTCGCGGCAGCTAGATGCTCGTGGAGGTCTACACCCAGCGATTGATCCCCTTCCTTCTATTAACAGTGCACGGCTTTGGCACCGCGGCCCAGAATACTCAGAATCTTACAATAGCCAACATGATACCAAGTTTCATTTGCTCAAGGTTGTAATCTGCCAAGTGCCCACAAGATCTGCGAATTATAAAGACTTCAGGCTAATTGCGTTCTTCAATCGCGGTCTCGCCTATCTTACAGGTCACTGCGGTAAGTGGATAAATCTGCACGTCCATCGCATGATCATACATCCTCCATGGTTCTCTGATGCCATTGAACACAAGGGCTTCATTTACGGTGTCGACTCCTTCTATGGCTGGACGTATTGCTAGCCTACTCCAGTCATCGCTACAAACGGCTGTTATAGCAGTATGTTACTTTCCTATGATATCATGATGGCTTGCTTATATTACTGTTAACATTTACTAAAAAATATTCATGCTCATAACATGCTGTTCTTAAGATTGACTAAATCAAGAGCCCTTTTTTATTTGACTCCAATTTGATATGATGTTGTAGGCCGCCTGGTATCCCTACCCTTCCTAATCCCAGAACCTTTCAAAGAAAAGCAGCATGGCGGTTGCAGGTGGTTCCTGGCTCGATCAGACGACGTCGAATGATTGATGATCGTTCGCATGTACTGGACGTGTTGTTTCGCGGAATATAATCACAGTCACTGCAAGGTCTTTGAGCAATATCCCAGCTTCTCTGGGCCTTCAGGAATATTTGACTGGAGGCTGGTAAGTAGCCTTGGTACACGCTCTCTGTTTGTCGGACTGAATTATCCGATTAACCATGAGATAACCAATGGCAAGGATCATGATGGCAGCACGATTTCGTTCATCAGGCAAAACTGTGTGTACACAGTGTACCATGCGTCTCTGCATGCACCATAACCTGATATGTGCCGCCATGCTCTGCAGCCCAAAGTAGGAGAGAGGGTCGCAAGTATCAGACTTTGACCTGCTGGCTGGAGTTTCCCCCGTCAGGCACCCATCTGGTTCAAGCCGTCAGCCAATCTCCACAACTTAATAAATAGTAACGTCTAACTGAGCCAGTTAGTTAGATGCGTACACTTGTTGTAGTAGGATCTTTACTTAGTTTGATGCTTACACTTGTTCTTTTTTGGTAGCCCTTTTGTAATGATGGCTGATGTTTGGTTTGGAAGAGAGAGTTGCGTCTTCACTCTTCTGGCCTGCTTACTGCTTCTCTTCCACCCCCAGCCCTGATTGTTGCTGCTGCTATTTTCAATGTATAATCAGTATTATATTTTGTCTGTTGGTTGAATAAATGTGTTGTTAGAACGACAAACACAATGTTTTGGAAGTTGTTGCACGGTTCGATCCTTTAGTGCCCCGTACCGTACGTAGCGCATACTATTTTTCATATGGAACACATTTTCCACTTGTTGATAACATGCAACCCATTGATGAAGGCCCAATAGAGAAACCCATAATTAATTGGAAGGGAGGCTCTCACATGAATCCGGCCCAGGTACATGCTCATGGTCCCTGTCGGTGTCAAAACCGGCGGATCTCGGGTAGGGGGTCCCGATATGTGCGTCTTAGGCTAATGGTAACAGGAGGCAAGGGCACAATGTTTACCCGGGTTCGGGCCCTCTCGACGGAGGTAAAACCCTACTTCCTGCTTGATTGATATTGATGATATGAGTAGTACAAGAATGATCTACCACGAGATCGTAGAGGCTAAACCCTAGAAGCTAGCCTATGATGATTATGATTGTGATCGTCCCTCTAAGGACCAAACCCTCCGGTTTATATAGACACCGGAGGGGGCTAGGGTTTACATGGAGTCGGTTACAAGGAAGGAAATATAATATCTGGATCGCCAAGCTTGTCTTCCACGCAAAGGAGAGTCCCATCCGGACATGGGACGGAGTCTTGAGTCTTGTATCTTCATGCTCCAATAGTCCAGACGAAGTATATAGTCCGGCTGTCCGGATACCCCCTAATCCAGGACTCCCTCAGTAGGTTCCGGTCCGCACACTCCTGAGTCCGTCGAACCTGGTTGGGCTCCTGTAATGGAGTTCACCACTGCAGATATCTTCCAGCACTCGCTTGGCGATGTGCTGAACTCGTTAAAGTCTCTCTCTTTGTCAAGAGAGTCTTGGCCGAACAATGTCTGGCTCGAGTGGGAAGCAGCCGATGAAGGAATTCGTTGCCCACCCACCACCCACTTCGTTGCCACGGTCGATGATTTAACCGACGTGCTTGACTTCGACTCCAAAGACATCGACGGTATGGACGACGATGCAGGAGAAGAATAGGAACCACCGCCCATGGGGCGGTGGACATCCACCTCCTCATATGATATATATGGTGGACACTCCGAAAGAAACCAATGACGATGAGGCAACGGAGGATAACCCCTCAGGGAAGAAAGCAAAGCATGGGCGTCGTCAACGCCGCTCCAAGCCCCGCCACAACAATAACGGCACAGGAGACGAAAACAATCCGGATGGTGCCAACAATGAATACAACCCTGATCAGCCTGCCTTCAAGCAGGCCGGACTGGCCACGGTCGGATACTTGGAGAGGAACAACTATATGCCCCCCTCCGAAGACGAGGTAAGCCTCGGCGATGCTGAATTCGGCATGCCTGAGGATCCCGTGGAACAAGTTCGCTTCAAGCTACGGCTCATGGCCACTGCGAGGAGCCTGCAAAGGAAGCAACAACAGCTCAAAGCTGACCAAGATTTACTCGTGGACAGATGGACCAAGGTCCTAACCACCAAGGAATACGGACTCGACCCCCCCGACAAAGGGCACACACGGCATAATTTGCAAACTCAACCTAAGAAGAAGAAACTAAGGCACATACCTAGACGTCCACATACCACCACGGCCCAAGAAAATACGAAGGATACACGAGCAGGCATCCTCAAGCCTCGGCGCAATCGTCACAAACGTCAAGTCAGGGAAGTTGGTGCCAAATTCAGCGGTGCCTAGTCCGGTCAGCGGAAAAAGAACAGCCCAGGCCCATCTGGCTCAGGTAGCATACTCGATCAACCATGTGAAATTCACGGTACCCCCAGAAGGGCGGCCAAGCATACCAATAGAGAATGCAGGATCTTCCAAACAAAACGGCCGATCTTGCGCCGAAAACAATGAAGGGAGGTCTCGAACAACAAAGGACTAGTCAAACATGGTGAGGACGATCCCCTCACAGTACAAAACTACGGCCGATCGTCTCTAATCACATCGACCGTCCGGACAACACCAGCCATAGCAATTATGTTGCGCTCACTATCTACCTAGTATCTTGGGGGCTCCATTTTACATGAGCCCCCACAGGCATACAACTATCAATAACATCTCCTCAAAGATGCAAGGTGCAAAGGCCAAGTTTTAACTGACCCACCATACTAATGGTTGTCTTCGGATCACCAAACAAATACCACACCGAAGAATAAGTCTTCAGCATTATCCCCTTATATAGTAATTACCACATACTATCGGGACGAACCACGTTGGCTAGATTCAATGAGGCAGAACATTAGGCCAGTCCCGCGTGACATAGTCACAGTTATGGGCAAGGTCGAACCCCACCCTTAGAGTGGAAATCATACCGCTGCTGGAATAGCGAGTCGTGTCTGTTTACCAAATTTTGATTTGGCAGCCAAACACCCGGACGCCAATTGGGGAATCCGCACTACTTTATGGCATGGTTCAGCCAGGCTCCGCTCAGGCACCGGCAGTCCAACCACAACGGTATATGCAGCAGCCTTTAAGCATTTGTCTTTACGGACTAACTTTGGCGCAGAACAGGACTAGCGACGCGGAATCAGCTCGGACGCACAAGGTAGGCAGTCCGGATACACCTCAGATCCACCCACAGCCTCCTCCAGTCCGGCCATGATAGGTTCCGCCAAAAATACTCCTTTTCATAAGAATACACCGAACTCATATGCATAGACATGTCATTTTACTACAATGGGTAGACTTAAATAACACTTACCGGCCGTCGTTTCTCATCGGTGCCTCTTTGTCAAAAATGACACCCATGCCTTGTGTTATGCCCAATTATGCCAGGGGCTTCATAGTACGACAATAAAGTCCGACCACCTTTTCGGTCGCTCGGCACCCCTAACTTATAGCACTATATGCATCAACTCCGAATCATGTCTTGGATCATTGGTTGGGTTTGCCCGGCTCCCATGTTTTGGTACCTTACGTTCCACCCCATCGGCTAAGGTAGCGCTGGGAGAACTACTGCGATTGTGTCTCGGTTCTTCCGGACGAGCACCTCAGTAGAGAAAGCCGAAAACTGACTGTCATGATACAGCGAGAGCTGGTCAGCTGTTCAAGAGGTTGTAAAATCTTTAAAGATTTATTCCGCATAATGCCATTATAAGTGCAGAGTGTGACGGATCGGTCTTCCGATCAAGCGCCGATAGAGCCCCTAGGTCGGCCTTCCGAACACTAGGGGCTGCGCCCACCATACTTGAATTCCTATGGCTAAGTGAGAGTGATAAAGCCCTATAGTCTGATTTCCTGGTTCGTGGTGAGGAACACCTCCTTAAAAGGACCCAACCATGGGATAAAGAGTGTTCAGGTATGTCCCGAACACCCCCGTACTTTTTACATGGGGGCAGAAGCTGACGACTGGCCAACTCTCAGGATTTACATACACTAAACAGCCGCACAGGAAGAACAAACATTCAAACAAAACAGGCAATAAATAATAAAAGTGCCATTATCCTACATTACAAAGAACGACACGACTGCCTTTAGGGAAATATAATGTCTTTGGTACAGTTATCCTCCACAAGGCGGGATCCTTTTAGTACACCTTCATAGTATAACTCGGGCTTGCGGTGCTCCTTACCCTCCGGTGGCCCCTCAGTCATCAGCTTCTCCGCATCAAGCTTCCCCCAATGCATCTTTGCACGGGAAAACGCCATGCGCGCACCCTCTATACATACTGATCGCTTAATGACATAAAGCCGAGGGCAGGCGCCAACAATCCGCTTCACGAGTCCGAAGTAACTGCTTGGAATTGGCTCGGCGGGCCACAGCCGGACAACCAAGTCTTTCATGGCTAGTTCGGCCGCCTGGTGCAATTCGACCAACTGCTTCAGCTGATCGATAAAGGGCACCGGATAATTCAGCGCCAAATACTGCGACCAGAAATCCCTCTCCACAGACTTCTTCTCCTCGGTCCGATAGAATTGGGCGGCATCTGATATGCTACGAGGCAGATCCGCAAACGCCCCTGGAAAAACAAGAATTCAGCTTATCGCTTAGAGTTCCTCCCATTATCATGTAAAAATGGCCATGAATACAAAAGGCCTTACCAGCCGCAACCTTCAGGGCCTACTGAATGTCCCGCAAAGCACCTCGGGCTTCTTCTCGAGCATCCTCCGCGGCTTGGAGAGCTTGGGTGAGTTCGGATTGTTTCCCTACTAGACTTTGCTCCAAGCCCTCGCTTTTCTTAATGGCCTCCAGGAGCTCTCGCTCATCTTCAATGACCCTGGCCTCGTGCTTCTCACGAAGAACCTGTTCGGCGGCAGCCTTATTATCGGCCTCGGCCACAGCCTTCTTCGGTGCCTCAATTTCGGCACTCGCCCCTAGAGCATACAATGCAAATATCTTAATTAGGCACAACTTCTAATTTGTGCTCTACTTAACACAGGGTTCCGGCATACCTTGCTTGTCCTCCAACTACTTCTTCACGTGGCCAAGTTCCCCTTCGGCCCGTTCCAGACGCTGCTTTAGTTCGGACACCTCCGCACTATGAGCGGCGGACGTTCCTGCAGACGCCTGTTTTCAAACAAAGGGATACACGTCATTAGCTGAGTCTCCTGCAAAAACAGAAAATTTTGATCTCCTGTTCGGCTCTCTTTCGCCGGATAGTGTATCAGGGGCTACTACTCATATTACGACAATTCCTCAAAGGTTTCTTAGAAAACATACCTCAAAGCCCTTTATAAGACTAAGGCAAGATTCGTTCAGTCCGCTCTCAGCGGACTGAATCTTTTCAATCACCGCGCCCATGAGGGCACGATGCTCATCGATGATAGACGCGCTTCTTAGAGCTGTCGATAGGCCGCCCGGCAGCCCTGCTTGGGCACAGGTCGCTGGCGGAATAGGCAAGCCCCCAAAGGCGGCTGCTTACCCGATCCCAGAGCTTTAAAGGTCTCCCAGACAGTGTCTGGCTAGGGTTCGAACTGAAGATCACCCCGCCATTGACACGCATAGGAGTCGGCGCTCCCGTGTGTCCGGCCCCAGGGATATGCCCCCTGGTCCAGGTCCCGCTGAGACGACACCTCGGTATCGTGCCTAGGCTTCGGGGAAGGGGCCTCTAGAGGCGTCTCGCTCGCCAAGGCATCTGAGCTCAGCGAATCCTCCGATGAGGATCATCCGGCGTGGGACCTCGCCGGGCTGTATGAAATATGGCGACAGTTAAAACTACTATACCCAAACAACCCAGGACGCATATGCATGTTCGGATTTCGTATACTTACGACTTTTCCAGGGGCTGGACCCTGGGATCCCACTCCGGGCTGCTATCAGTAGCCGTGGTGGTTGCCTCCGGGAGGGAACCTTTCCTCCTCTTCGGCTATTCGGCCTCCAGGGATGAGGAAGCCGTCCTTTTCTTCCCACTCCCTGCAGGAGGGTCGTCTTCCTCCACCTCCTCCTCTTCTTCGGAAGAAGGATGGTTGCTGGAGTCTTCGGATTTTGCGTCCGAAGCATCGCGGCGACGGAGGCCACTCCGGGTCTTTTTGACCTTCTTGGAGGCCTCTTTCTTTTGCGCCTCGTAAGGCGCTGGGACCAGCATCTTCGTCAGAAGAGGTCTGGCCGGTTCCTCCGGCAGAGGGGCAGGGCAATGTATCCGCTCCACCTTTTTTATCCATCCCTAGGGTTATGGTACAGCATGATAAAAGTGTCCCCCTTAGGACATGCCAACTGAAGCATGGATGGACAAGAGCATAGCAGTACCTTACCAAACTCGCAGAATGGGACAATTGATACCCACGATCCTCGGTGGAGCCCGGCCATGATTTGCCAGACTTAAAGAGCACCTTCCAGATATCCTTGTGGGAGGAATCATAGACCTCCTGAAGGGTCTGGTGCTCGGTTGGGTCGTATTCCCACAAATTCCAGGCTCGATGCTGGCAAGGGAGAACTAGGCGAACTAACATCACTTGGACTACGTCGACGAGTTTGGCGTCCTTGTCGACCACACTCTGGACGCGCGTCTGGAGCAGTGACAGCTCATCGGACAAGGACCATCTTAGGCCCTTCTTGGGCCAGGACATGAGCCACAGTGGGGCTCCGGATCTGAACTCAGGGGCCGCAGCCCACTTTTTACCGCGTGGTTCGGTGATATAGAACCACTGCTGCTGCCACTCCTTGACGGAGTCATTGAAGGCGCTCGTCGGCTATATAACCTTGGGCATCTTGCTCACCATGGCTCCACTGCACTCGGCATGCTCGCAACTCACCACCTTGGGCTTCACATTGAAAATCTTCAGCCATAGGCCGAAGTGAGGTGAAACTCAGAGAAAGGCCTCACACACGACGATAAACGTCGAGATGTTAAGGAAGGAATTGGGAGACGGATCATGAAAGTCAATCCCGTAATAATACATAATACCGCGAACGAATGGGTGGAGGGGAAACCCCAGCCCGCGGACAAAATGAGGAAGAAACACGACCCTCTCGTGAGACTCCGGAGGAGGGACGGTGTGTCCCGCCAGCGGAAGACGGTGGCCGATCTTTTGGGCCAGGTACCCGGCCTCTCGGAGCCTCTTGATATCCTTCTCCAGGACGGTTGAGGCCATCCATTTGCCTCCTTCTCCAGATCCGGACATCTTCGGAGAACCTCTCTTCGGTGGAGAAGAAGAGTGCTTCGGCACTAGGGCTCGAGCAGAGGGGAATGGACGAGTAGAGGGGAAAAGGCGTGCGTGGAGAGGAAGAGATCTTATCTCTTTATAGGGGCGGTAAAAGCTTTTGCGCCTCCCCACTTTCCTGGTGGAACCCGCTCGTTCTCCACCTGCCGCAATTAGCGGTGCGTTTGGGTTACCCGTACCCGTATTGATGAGAATCCCGCAATAGGGGGACACGATCTCTGCTTTAACAAGACGTGCAGAGGAAACCGCCTTGCGATATGTGCTGAGGCTGGTTTTTGGAAATGGTTTGAATAATGACTCGATCGTAGTATCATGTCGCATTGTCTAAAGTTGTCAGCAGATAGCGCTCGTGAAATATCATTTTCTCTACGGTGGTGTATGAGGATCATCTTGCAGATCTGGACACGGTCTAAGTGTTCAATAATTATTTCGGAGTATTCGGAGATGGAACCCACCTTGCAATGCCGAAGATAAAACTGCGCGCCGGACTCATCGTCATTGAAGCCTGGTTCAGGGGCTACAGAGGGAGTCCTGGATTAGGGGGTATGTGGATAGACGGACTATATACTTCGTCCGGACTATTGGAGCGTGAAGATACAAGACTCAAGACTCCGTCCCGTGTCTGGATGGGACTCTCCTTTGCGTGGAAGACAAGCTTGGCGATCCGGATATTATATTTCCTTCCTTGTAACCGACTCCATGTAAACCCTAGCCCCCTCCGGTGTCTATATAAACTGGAGGGTTTGGTCCTTAGAGGGACGATCACAATCATAATCATCATAGGCTAGCTTCTAGGGTTTAGCCTCTACGATCTCGTGGTAGATAAACTCTTGTACTACTCATATCATCAATATCAATCAAGCAGGAAGTAGGGTTTTACCTCCGTTGAGACGGCCCGAACCTGGGTAAACATTGTGTCCCTTGCCTCCTGTTACCATTATCCTAAGACACACAGATCGGGACCCCCTACCCGAGATCCGCCGGTTTTGACACCGACATTGGTGCTTTCATTGAGAGTTCCTCTATGTCGTTGCTGCAAGGCTTGATGGCTCCTTCAATCGTCAACAACACGGTCCAGGGTGAGACTTTTCTCCCCGGACAGATCTTCGTGTTCGGCGGCTTCGCACTGTGGGCCAATTCGCTTGGCCAACTGGAGCAGATCGACAGCTACGCCCCTGGCCACCAGGTCAGGTTTGGAAACCTGAACTACACGGCTGATATTCGCGGAGACTTGATCTTCAACGGATTCGGGCCCGTGGAGGGAGCGCCGAACAATCACGATGAGCACGGCTTAGACCTGCTGTCGAACAATGCTCGGGATGTCGCCCCTGCGGTAGCCCCGGACCTAAATCTGGAGTAGACCACGTTGCCTAAGGACTGGTGGATGGACCCCGCCCCCCAGGCCGCACACTCATCGGCGGTAGAGCCGAACACAGGCCTCGCCCCCAAAGAAGCCTGTGACACCGGACCCCCAGACTAGTATCCGGCTGTAGGTTCCAGTCTGCGCTCTCCTGAGCCCGCCAAACCTGGTTGGGCTCCTGTAATGGAGTTCACCGCAGCGGATATCTTCCAGCACTCGCCCTTCGGCGACATGCTAAACTCGTTAAAGTCTCTCTCTTTGTCAGGAGGCTCTTGGCCAATCTATGTCCGGCTCGAGTGGGAAGCGGGCGACGAAGGAATTCGTTGCCCACCCACCACCCACTTTATTTCCACGGTCGAGGATCTAACCGACGTGCTTGACTTCGACTCCGAAGACATCGATGGTATGGACGACGATGCAGGAGAAGAACAGGAACCGCCGCTCACGGGGCGGTGGCAGCCACCTCCTCATACGATATATATATGGTGGACACTCCAAAGGAAACCAATGGCCATGAGGCAACGGAGGTTAACCCCTCAGGGAGAAAAGCAAAGCATGGGCGTCGTCGGTGCCGCTCCAAGCCCCACCACAGCAATACCGGCCCAGGAGACGAAAACAACCCGGATGGTGCCGAAGAGGAATACAACCCTGATCAGCCTGCCCTCGAGCAGGCCACAGGAAGACGGGCAGGTCAGCCCAGACGAACAGGCGATGGACGGGTATCCGGAGGAGGACAATTACATGCCCCCTCTGAAGACGAGATTAGCCTCGGTGACAACGAGTTCGGCGTACCTGAGGACCCCGTGGAGTAGGAGCGCTTCAAGTGCCGGCTTATGGCCACCGCAAGGAGCCTGAAGAAGAAGAAGCAGCAGCTCCAAGCTGATAAAGACCTTCTCACAGACAGATGGACTGAAGTCCTGGCAGCTGAGGAATACGGACTCGGGCGCCACACGACTGACCGGCCACCTCGTGGCCGGGATAAAACGGCATATCAACCCGAATACCAGCCCGCGCCCCCACGCAAATACACTTCGGCCCGGGGCAATAGGCAAGACCTGCAAGATATACTCGAAAACAAAGCAGGACAGCCAAGATCGATCTACGGACCGCGGGGGCGCGCCCCAACACGCGATGATGACCGTCACACCGGATACACTATCAACAAGTCTGGCCGGGCCGATTAAAGCCACCCAGACTCATTCGAACTGCGTAGCCACATAGCCCGGCACAAAGGCACCGCACACCCCCTTTGCTTCACTGACGAAGTGATGGATCACGAATTCCCAGAAGGGTTTAAACCCGTCAACATCGAATCATATGATGGCACAACAGACCCCGCAGTATGGATCGAAGATTTCCTTCTCCAATTCACATGGCCCGTGGACATGATCTACACGCTATCAAGTATCTTCCCCTTAAGCTCAAAGGACCCGCCCGGCACTGGCTAAACAGCCTGCCCGCAAATTCCATTGGCAGTTGGGAAAACCTAGAAGACGCGTTTCTCGACAACTTCCAGGGCACATACGTGCGACCACTAGAAGCCGATGATTTGAGCCACATTACTCAACAGCCCGGAGAGTCAGCCAAGAAATTCTGGACTCGGTTCCTAACTAAAAAGAACCAAATAGTCGATTGTCCGGACGCCGAAGCCTTGGCGGCCTTTAAGCATAATATCCGTGACGAGTGGCTCGCCCGACACCTCGGCCAGGAAAAACCCAAGTCCATGGCAGCACTCACGACACTAATGACCCGCTTTTGCGCGGGCGAGGACAGCTGGTTGGCTCATAGTAGCACCACGCCACATTCCGGCACCTCGGATGTCCGTGACAATAACCGCAAGCCACGACGCAACAGACATAAGCGACGGAACAACGGCGACAATGCTGAAGACACGGTAGTCAATGCAGGATTTAGCGGATCCAAAGCTGGTCAGCGGAAAAAGCCGTTCAAAAGAAACAATCAGGGACCGTACAGTCTGGACCGCATACTGGAACGCTCGTGTCAAATTCATGGCACCCCGGACAAGCTAGCCAACCACACTAATAGAGACTGTTGGGTGTTCAAACAGGCCAGTAAATAAACGCCGAAAACAAGGACAAGGGGCTGCACAGTGACGATGACGAGGAGCC
>NC_041389.1:240068154-240103343 GCF_002162155.2 Triticum dicoccoides
CCCCAGGTGGAAACGGTTAACATGATCTACGCTATCCACATTCCCAAACGGGAACGGAAGCGAGCACTACGGGACGTCTATGCGATGGAGCCAGTCGCCCCAAAGTTTAACCCATGGTCAGCATGTCCAATCACCTTTGATCGTAGGGATCACCCTACCAGCATCCGTCACGACGGTTCAGCCGCATTGGTCCTAGACCCAATCATCGACGGATTCCACCTCACGCGAGTCCCTATGGACGGCGGCAGCAGCCTGAACCTGCTTTATCAGGACACAGTGCGCAAAATGGGCATCGACCCCTCAAGGATCAAGCCCACCAACACCACCTTTAAAGGTGTAATTCCAGGAGTAGAGGCCCGTTGCATGGGCTCTATAACATTGGAAGTGGTCTTCCAATCTCCGGATAACTTCCGAAGCGAAGAGTTAATCTTTGATATCGTCCCTTTCCGTAGTGGTTACCACGCACTGCTTGGACGAACCGCATTCGCTAGATTCAATGCGGTACCACACTATGCATACCTCAAGATCAAGATGCCAGGACCTCGCGGGGTCATAACAGTCAACGGAAACATGGAACGCTCTCTCCGTACAGAAGAACATACTACAGCCCTCACGGCGGAAGTACAATGCGGCCTTCTCCGACAAACCACCAATCCGGCGATGACAACCTCGAACACCGTCAAGCGATTCCGGAGCACCCCGCAACTGGATCGCCAGGCATGACAAGAGCGCGACTAGCAGTCAGGCCTCCGCTCAAGCCCCATCAAAGCAGCATTCGCGCCACGCATACACAATTACGCACTCAAAATACCATGGGCATAGGCGGAGGCAAAACAGTGACTCAGTCAACAGTGCGGTATAACCGCAACATACTTTAATAACCCCCCCTTATCTTTCAGGACACTGCTTTAGGTCAACCTCTTTAGAAGAGACGGATTATCAGACTTACACACAAGAGAAAACCAAGGAGGCAACAGGCTTTGCGCACAAAGGAAATACCCAGGTGTAATCTGTTCACGATCGTTATACCTGTTTTACATACCTACATGCAGCCCCCCCTTGGATAGGACATGTTAAATAGTCCTATTTACTTCTGCTTAAACGCACTCATTGTAAACATACGCTTAGACATATTATTCATCAATGGGAGATAATATATAGCGTCATCTTATTATTCCTATTTGCACATTTTTCCTATAAATGTTTATTTAATATTGCATCCATACACCTTGGTACGTTCAGTTTGCCAGGGGCTTCTTATGGCACCCCATAATACGGCAAAACAAGTCCGAACACTTTCAACAGTGCGGCACCCTGAACTTATAGCACTATATGCATCAGCTCTGAATCACGTCTTGGGTCAATAGTTGGGTTTGCCCGGCTCCCTTGTTTTGGTACCTTACATTCCGTTATATCGGCTAAGGTAGGGCAGGGAGAACTACTATGATTGTGTCCCGGTTCTTCCGGACGAGCACCTCAGTAGAGAAAGTCGAAAACTGACCGACATGATGCGGCGAGAGATGGTCGCTGTTCGAGAGGTCTTAAAATCCTTAAAGATTTTTTCCACTTTAGGCGAGGAATCGGCCTCGTCCGATTTAGGCATATATAGTGCCCCAATTCGGCTTTCCGAATTCTAGGGGCTTTGCCGAAATTTAAAATTGTAGACTTCTATGGCCAAGTGAAAGTTATAAAGCTGCATAGTCCGATTGCCTTGTTCGCTGTGCCGGATACGTCCTTAAGGGACCAAAAATTTGGATAAAGAGTGTCCGAGTTTTTCCAGGAACACCCCGGTACTAGTTACGTGGGGGCGGAAGCCGGTGACTAGCCTACTTTCGGAATTCTATAAACAGCCGCACAGAAGGTAATATTTTAAATCAAAAAGTGCTACATAGCGCAAGTAACTTCGTCTTTATATTACAACAAAGAAGTAAATTTACTCAAGGATCATGTCCTGGGTACATTCATCGGCCATGAGACGAGCACCCTTCATAACACCATCATAATATTTCTCGAGACAGCGATGCGCCTTGCCCTCCGGCGGCCCGTCCTTCACCAGCTTCTCTGCATCCAGCTTGCCCCAATGCACCTTCACGCGGGCAGAGGCCCGACGGGCACCCTCAATGCAAACGGATCACTTGATAACTTCAAGCCGCGGACAGGCATTTAGCATCCGCTTTATCAGGCCAAAGTAGCTAGTGGGCAGGGGCTCACCAGGCCACATCCGGACTATGAAATCTTTCATAGCCACTTCGGCCACCCTGTGGAGTTCAACCAACTGTTTTAGTTGGTCACTCAGAGGCATTGGATGTTCGGCTCTAGCATACTGGGACCAGAACAGCTTCTCCATTGAGCTCCCCTCCTCGGCACGGTAGAACTCCGCAACATCTGATAGGCTGTGTGGCAGATCCGCGAATGCCCCTGGAGAGCTCCTAATTCGGTTAAGTAAAAGAAATGCCTCCTCCACATGCTTGCTTTGCATAAAGAATGACTTACCTGTCTCTATCTTCTTGGCCGCCTGGATTTCCTGCTGTGCCTTTTCGGCTTCGGCCTTGGCATCTTTCACACTCGCAAGGGCCTTCGCAAGATCAGTCTCTTTCATCTCAAGATCATGCTCCAAAGACTCAAACTTCTTGCCGAGTTCCTGGAGCTCTTATTGTACCTCACCCACTCTAGCATCTTGCTTCTCGCGCTCCTTGCGTTCCAAGGCCGCCTTGTCTTCAGCCTCAGATAGCACTTTCTTCAGAGACGCCACTTCGATGGTGGCCCCTATTACAAAATCACGACGCTTTGTCGTTAGAATAATTTTTTTTCAATCCTTTATTATATGAGAGCGGGGAATCGCAAACCTTTGTTCTCTTCGAGCTGCCTCTTTGTGAGGCTGAGCTCTCCCTGCGCCTGCTCCAGGTCCCGTTTTAGTCCGGCGACCTCGGCTGTGCGAACAACAGCGGCAAGCAGCACAACCAGCTTATTCACATGCACACTTACTATTAGACTCCCGCGGATTATAATTGACCCTCCTTTTGGCTTTTCTTGCCGAACACCAAACAGAGTATCAGAGGCTACTACCTATCGGGTGGTAATTTAACACATTTTTATTACTTACCTCAAAGCCTGTCAGGAGGCTGCTGCAGGCTTCGGTTAGTCCGCTCTTGGCAGACAGAACCTTCTGAATCACCGCACTCATAAGAGTACGGTGCTCTTCATCCATGGAAGCACCACGAAGCGCTTCCAGCAGACTATTCGGAGCCTCTAGTGTAACAGAAGTCATCGGCACGGACGGCTCGCCCTCCCTAGCGAGGGGCTGCCTGCCCGCATCCGGAACCGTCGAAGGTCCCGTCACAGTATCCGGCTGAGAGCCCGGCTTGTTGCGGCTCTCATCGGCACGATCCACGGGGATCTTGTACCCCGCGTGTCCGCCATCTGGAATTCCGCCTTGGGGCGTCTCTAGAGTCACCTCCCCCTGCTCTGGGAGCCTTTGGGATAACACCTCCGTGTCATCCCCAGGCTGAGAAGTAGTGGCCATCGGGAGCGAGTTCATCGCCAAATCACTCAAAGACCCATCCGAAGACAATACCTCGGGATGGACCCTGACCGGACTGCATATATGTTCGGTGTTATAACAAGACTATGAAGCAAAGTCGCACTAAAGTATAATAGAGTGTGGATACTTACAATCTTACTAGGGGCTTCCCCCTGGACAGCCACTCCTCCCCGCTATAGGCAGCAGTGGCAGAGTAATCCAGAAGGGACGCCTTTCCCTTCTTGGCCGTCCTAGCCTCCCCCTCCGGGCCGGCTTTCGTCTTCCTCTCCTCCCTAGTATGGGGAGGTAGAGTTTCTTCATGTTTCCCCCCGCCTCCGCGGGAGGAATCTGCCTCATCGTCTTGCGCCGGGGACCCTTCTCGGTCCCCTGGCCCACCTTCTCAGGCCCCCATCCTCTCCGGATGGGGCGTCCTCTTCCTCTTCTTCCTCCCCTTCGGAGGAGGAGTGTGCCTCGTCGTCTTCGGATGAGGCTTCCGGTACAACCTTACGCAAGAGACCTTCCTGGTCCCCGGGGCCTTCTTTTCGGCCTTCTTCTCCAGCGCCTTGTAGGGCGCCGGGAGTAGCATCTCTGTTAGGAGAGCATCCGTCGGGCCTTTTGGCAGTGGAGCCGGACAGTCAATCCGCTCCGCCGTCTCCACATACTCCTGACCAAATGCACACAATGACTTAAGATTCCCCTATAAGTACATTGGGAAGAACTGAATCCGGTGGAAGTCAGAAAACTGACCGGACGGGTGGGCCGCGCAGCGTGAAGTCTGCGATCCTTGGATGTAGGAGGTACTTCGGAGGCCTTGAACAGTGCCTTCTAGGCACCTTTGTGCATCATGCTGTAGAGCTTTTGAAGTGTCTGGTGTTCGGCGAACTCCCACAGATTAAAAGCCCGTCTTTGGCACGGAAGAATCCGGCGGACAAGCATGATCTGAACCATGTTGACAAGCTTGATTTTCTTGTCCTTCATATTCTTGATGCAGTTCTGGAGTCCGGTTAGCTCTACAGGTTCACCCCAGGCCAGGCCCTTCCTTTCCCAGGAGGTGAGCCGCATGGGGGCTCCGAATCAGAATTCGGGGGCCACCGCCCAGTTGGCGTCGCGCGGCTCGGTGATGTAGAACCACCCCGATTGCCACCATTTCATGGTCTCCGTGAAAGAGCCGTCAAGCCAGGTGACGTGGGGCATCTTGCCCACCATGGCGCCTCCGCACTCCGCTTGCTGGCCACTCACGATCTTCGACTTCACGCAGAAGATTTGTAGACACAGGCTGAAGTGAGGCCTGATGCGGAGGAAGGCCTCGCACACGATGATAAACGCCGAGATGTTGAGGACGAAATTTGGGGCTAGATCATGGAAATCAAGCCCGTAGTAGAACATGAGCCCGCGGACAAAGGGATGAAGTGGAAATCCTAGTCCACGCATGAAGTGGGCGAGAAATACGACCCTCTCATGGGGTACCGGAGTTGGAGTGACCTGCCCCTTGTCCGATAACCGGTGCGCAATGTCTGTGGCCAAGTACCTGGCTGCCCGGAGCTTCGCAATATGCTCCTCCTTCACGGTGGAGGCCACCCACTTGCCTCCTGCTCTGGACATGATTGGCTGTGCGGAGAAGGCGTGAACCAGGGCGCTGGAGCTCGAGGGTGTGGGAATGAATAAGCAGATGAGGAAGAAGGTGTGGGTGAAAATGGGGAATCCTTATCCCTTTATAGAGGCGACGGACGACGCGCCTCCCCACTTTCCCGTTGAGAATCGCTTATTTCCCAAACGCCGCGATTGATTGCGCAGTTGGGTTACCCACACCCGTATTGATGGAAATCCCGTAATAAGGGGACATGATCTCTGCTGTGACAAGACGTGCCAAGGAAACCGCCTTGCAATATGCGCTATGGCTGGTTATGGAAAAACGGCTCAAATAATGAACCGACCTTAGTGTCATGTCACTTTGTCTAAAGTTGTCAGCAGGTTATATTTTGTTAAATATTATCCTCTCTACAGTGGTATGTGAAGATCATCTTGCAGATCCGGACACGGTCTAAGTGTTTGATAAATACTTCGGAGTATTCGGAGATGGAACCCGCCTTGCAATGCCGAAGACAAAACTGCGCGCCGGACTCATCGTCATTGAAGCCTTGTTCAGGGGCTACTGAGGGAGTCCTGGATTAGGGGGTATCTGGACAGCCGGACTATATACTTTGTCCGGACTGTTGGAGCGTGAAGATACAAGACTCAAGACTCCGTCCTATGTCCGGATGAGACTCTCCTTTGCATGGAAGACAAGCTTGGCGATCCGGATATTATATTTCCTTTCTTGTAACCGACTCCATGTAAACCCTAGCCCTCTCCGGTGTCTATATAAACCGGAGAGTTTAGTCCTTGGAGGGTCGATCACAATCATAATCATCATAGGCTAGCTTCTAGGGTTTAGCCTCTATGATCTCGTGGTAGATCAACTCTTGTACTACTCGTATCATCAATATCAATCAAGCAGGAAGTAGGGTTTTACCTCCATCGAGAGGGCCCGAACCTAGGTAAACATTGTGTCCCTTGCCTACTGTTACCATTAGCCTAAGACGCACAGATCGGGACCCCCTACCCGAGATCCGCCGATTCTGACACCGACAGTCCCCTAAACATAAATAAGTAAATAAATAAATAAAGCTAAATGCTCATGCACCAGTTCTTTGGGAAAATAGGTAGCCCAATATTTCTTTTTGAAGAATACCCAAGCTAGGCCTATTTGTTTTCTCCGAATTACTGGGTTGCAAATCTTTCAAGATGAGGAGGGATGCATTCCAGACTGGCCAAAGAGTATGGTCAATGTCTGTTAAAAGTAATATCAAAAGGGGTTGAAAATTCCAAAAAAATTATAGCAAATGGGATATTAGTTTCCGTTTTTTTGTTCTTCACTGATATCTTATACGTATTTCATTGGATTTAACATGACATAGTACTAATTTATTTTTAAATTTGTTTTAGTATGGCTATTAATTTTTGGATTAAGAATATTTCGTTCCCCAGCAAAAAATTGCGAATTTTCAAAATTTCCCACATATTTAGTTAATTTTTTGACCCTGGTACTGACCAGAAAATGGCCAGCAATTCTAAAAATGGAAAACGGGATGTAATAAATTCCATATGAATTAGAAAATGAGTAAATATTATAAAAATAATAGCAAATGGGCTCTACACGCCACAGATTTCGAGGCTGACTTGTTTACGCAAGGCTTTGTCAGTGAACACACGATTCTAGCAGCAGTGATTGTTGGATGTCCATCCAACGGCCGACGTGCTTCTTCAATTCTGATCTTCCTGCTCCAGACGCCTAAACTAGCATCGGCGGGACTGCGTGTTCCCTCCTCTTGTGGCCCGCTGTGATGCCGCACAGGCTTCCCCGGCCCACCCTACTCCCTCCGCTGGCCTAGCCGCACGCAATCAACTGCCTCCTTATTACACGAAAAAAATGATTCCTCCCACTGACATCTGGGGTGCACCGGTTGGGAGGCTGACCTATGGGCCTACTAAGTTGACGCGTACGCAGGGCTTGTCAACTTAGTCAACAAACGATTCTAGCAGCAGTAACCATTGGATTTGAATCGAACGGCCCTGCTGCTTCTTCAATCGCTGCTCTTCTTGCACCAACCGCCCAAACCAGCGCCGGGGAAACCGCCTGCTCCTGCCTCCAGTTGCCGGCTGTGCTGCCGTTGAGGCCTCATCGCCCCCTACTACTCCCACCGCTAGCCAGGCCCTACAGCGACGGCCGCCTCACAACGCAGCCGAAGCAGTGAATCCTCGTACTCCTCTCCACGTGGGCATCCACTATCGCGTCTTCCCTGGCTCCGCGTCGTCCCCTTCCTAGGCCTCGTCGTCGTCCACCGCCTTGGTGCTCTTGGCGCAGCATGGTCAATGTGGTCAACGACATTCCATTGGAAGAGTACTGCACGTGGAGAGGCTGACAGCTGGGTCCACGGCCACAACCCAGTTTTTTTGTGATTTGCCAAGTAAGTCGCTTTGTTAGGCCTGTTGGGCTGCAAATCTTTCAAGACGAGGAGACCTTTCATTCGGTTGGCCGAGAAAATGGCCCATCAGTAATGAGAAATGGGCTGTACATTTTTAAAACACATCAAACCGACAATTAGTTTCAAATATCTTTTTTTTCATTTTGAGATTTTAAATTACATTAATTTTTATGCGTGGAGAATTTGTTGGATTTTATATTGATATACATTTATTTTTAAAATCAGTTTGAATGTGAGTCGAAATTTCGGGATTAAAAACAGTTCGGACCGCACCGAAATATGCAAAATTTCGTATAATTTTTTACCCATGGCCACAATATGGGCTGTAATGCTAACAAAAAGAATATGGGCTAAAGAACCTTAAGAATTAGCAAATGGGCTATAAATTATTAGAAATAATGGCAGATGGGTTGTATGTTGTTTTCCACAGATTTGAGGCTTTCCTAAAAAAAGGTTGACGCACAAGCAGTGACTGTTGGATGTCCATCCAACGGCCGTCGTGCTTCTTCAATCTCTGCTCTTCCTGCCCCAGCCGCTCAAACAAGCGCCGACGGGACTGCCTGCTCCCTCCTCCCTGCGGCCTGCTGTGCTACCGCGCAGGCCTCACCGCCCCACTATACTCCCATCGCTGGACTAGCCATCCCTCTACTCACCCACACCTGCTGTTATTCTCTGGCGAAGGCAGATGAACCAGTAAACCCTCATATAGTCGTACTCCCCTCCGCGTGGGAAACAACTGCCGAGTCTTCCCTGCCTCTGTGTCATTCCCTTCCTAGGCCTCGCCATCATCCACCGCCCTGGTGCTCTCGGCGCGGCCTAGTGAACGTGGTCAATGACCGACATGCATCTGAAGTGGACTGTACGTGCAGAGGCCGACAGCTGGGTCCACGTCCGCACGCAAGGAAATGCCTCCTTATTACGCACAAAATAATGATTCCTCCACCTGACATCAGGGACCCACCGAAAGGGCCTCTGTATTTCATGAAAAAAACGTTACCGCCGCTGACAGCTCTGACCCATCAGCTATATCTTCGCATGCAAGGAAGTGCCTCCTTATTACGCACAAAAAAATGAATACTCCCCTTATTAGCTGGGACCCAGTATAGTGGCAGGCTGACTTGTGGGCCTACTAAGTTGACGGGGACGGAGGGCTTTGTCAACTTAGTCCATATGCACGATTCTAGCTCCAGTGACCGTACGATGTCCATCCAACGGCCGTAGTGCTTCTTCTACTTGTGGTATTCTTGCTCCAGCCGCCCAAACCAGCGTCGGTCGTGCATCGTGCTCCTGCCTCCCGTGGCCGGCTGCGATGCGGCAGAGGCCTCACCGCCCCCTACTACTCCCACCCCTGGCTAGGCCATCCCTCTACTCACCCACACCCCCTGTTATTCTACGGCGACGGCAGCCTCACACCACAGCGAACCAGTGAACCCTCGTACTCCTCTACGCGTGGGCATCCACTGCCGCATCTTCCCCGGCTCCGCATCGTCCCCTTCCTAGGCCTCGCGGTTGATGTAGAGGCGTGCACGTGTCGTAGTAGAGGTGCGCACATGTCGTAGTAGAGGCATGTACATGTCGTAGTAGAGGCGCGCACGTAGCATGTACATGTACGTACAGCGGCCAGTGTGCAAGAAAGAAAATACGGCCACGTATGTGTACATACAGGTGGGGTCTCGAATGCCTACTCGCGCATATGTATGGCTAGGGCTCGTGTACATGGCTGGGTCGGAACGGAGAAACAACGTCGTCGTCGTGTTCATGGGGAGCCAACCGGCTGGGTCAGAACGGAATGCGTCATCGTGTTCATCAGGAGGGCTTGGACGGAACAGGCGATGGAAACGAGGCCTGGCGTACCACAGAACGGAGGAAACGGCCTTGTGCTCGACCGGCCGCATTTGAAACGGGCTCTTGTTCATCGGGAGGGGTTTGGCGTACCACAAAATGGAGGAAACATACCTCCTACAGCCGAAACAAGGGTCCTGTTGACCGGGAGGGGTGTGGCGTACCGCAAAACGGACGAAACGGACTTGTGTTGGAGCGCTACGATCGAAATGAGGGTCCTGTTCATCGGGAGGGGTGTGGCGTACCGCAAAACGGGACTCCACGGGATACTGTTCATCTCCACCATCGACCTTCTCCAGCCTCCACGGGCTACCATCGACCTCCTCCATCCTCCACGAGCTCCTGTTCATCCAGCCTCCACCGCGTGCTACTCCACCGGCTACTGTTCAACCACCCCTCCACGGGCACCCCTCCATCATCTACTATTCATCCAGCCCTCCACGGGGTCGTTGATACGTCCATTTTGCATCATGCTTTTATGTCAATATTTATTGCATTATGGGCTGTCATTTCACGTTATGTCACAATACTTATGGCTATTCTCTCTTATTTTACAAGGTTTACATGAAGAGGGAGAATGCCGGCAGGTGGAATTCTGGGCTGGAAAAGGAGCAAATATTGAAGGACTATTCTGTGCCACTCCAAAAGTCCTGAAACTCCACGGAATACCTTGAAGTAAATAAAGAAAAACCGTCACCAAAGATGAAGGCCAGGGGGCCCACACCCTACTCACGAGGGTGGGGGTGCCCCCTGGGTACGCCCCCTACCTCGTGGGCCCCCTGGTGGCTCTCCGATGCCCATCTTCTCCCATATGTAGTCTTTTGATGAGAAAAAAATAGAAGAGAACCTTTCGGGACAAGACTCCGCCGCCATGAGGCGGAAACTTGGCAGAACCAATCTAGGGCTCCGGCAGAGCTGTTCTACCGGGGACACTTCCCTCCGGGAGGGGGAAATCATCACCATCATCACCACCAACACTCCTCTCATCGGGAGAGGGCAATCTCCATCAACATCTTCACCAGCACCATCTCATCTCCAAACCCTAGTTCATCTCTTGTATCCAATTCTTGTCTCCAAGTCCGGGATTGGTGCTAGTAGGATGCTAGTAGTGTTGATTACTCCTTGTAGTTGATACTAGTTGGTTTAATTGGTGGAAGATCATATGTTCAGATCCTTTATGCACATTATTACCCCTCCGATTATGAACATGAATATGCTTTGTGAGTAGTTACGTTTGTTCCTGAGGACAAGGGAGAAGTATTGCTATTAGTAGTCATGTGAATTTGGTATTCGTTCGATATTTTGATAAGATGTATGTTGTCTAACCTCTAGTGGTGTTATGTGAACGTCGACTACATAACACTTCACCATTATTTGGGCCTAGAGGAAGGCATTGGGAAGTAATAAGTAGATGATGGGTTGCTAGAGTGACAGAAGCTTAAACCCTAGTTTATGCGTTGCTTCGTAAGGGGCTGATTTGGATCCATATGTTTCATGCTATGGTTAGGTTTACCTTAATACTTTTGTTGTAGTTGCGGATGCTTGCAATAGAGGTTAATCATAAGTGGGATGCTTGTCCAAGCAAGGGCAGTACCCAAGCACCGGTCCACCAACATATCAAATTATCAAAGTATCGAACGCAAATCATATGAGCGTGATGAAAACTAGCTTGACGATATTCCCATGTGTCCTCGGGAGCGCTTTTCCTATTATAAGAGTTTATCCAGGCTTGTCCTTTTCTACAAAAAGGATTGGGCCACCTTCCTGCACTTTATTTACTTTTGTTACTTGTTACTCGTTACAATTTATCCTACCACAAAACTATCTGTTACCACTTATTTCAGTACTTGCAGAGAATACCTTGCTGAAAACTGCTTATCATTTCCTTCTGCTCCTCGTTGGGTTCGACACTCTTACTTATCGAAAGGACTACGATAATCCCCTATACTTGTGGGTCATCAAGACTCTTTTTTGGCACCGTTGCCTAGGAGTGAAGCGCCTTTGGAAGGTGGAATTTGGTAAGGAAAAATTTATTTAGTGTGCTGAAATTTTCTGTCACTTGTTACTATGGTAAGTAATTGTCTGAGGGGCTTGTTCGGGGTATCTTCACCCCGTCCGGTTGAGCTAAGAGTTGCTCCTCAACCTACTGAACCTACTGAATCTATTGAATATGAAAGTTCTTTTGAGATTCCTTCGGGTATGATGGAAAAACTGCTAGCTAACACTTTTGCAGGAGATGGAACAAGGCATCGTGACGAACATCTACACTTTGTGGATGATATTTGTGGACTATTTAAGCTTGCATGTATACCCGATGATGTTGTTAAGAAGAAGGCTTTCCCTTTATCTTTGGAGGGAGACGCATTGACATGGTATAGGCTATGTGATGATACGAGATCATGGAACTACAAAAGAGTGAAATTGGAATTTCATCAAAATTATTACCCTATGCATCTTGTTCATCGTGATCGCAATTATATATATAATTTTTGGCCTCACAAAGGAGAAAGCATCGCTCAAGCTTGGGGGAGGCTTAAATTAATGTTATATTCATTCCCCAATCATGAGCTCTCAAAATTGACAATTCTCCAGAATTTTTATGCTCGGCTTTCTGAAAATAATCGCACCATGCTCGATACTTCTTGTGCTGGCTCTTTTATGTTGAAGTCTATTGAATTTGGATGGAATTTCTTGGATAGAATTAAACGCAACTCTGAAGATTGGGACCTCGACGAAGGTAAGGAGTCAGGTATGACACCTAAGTTTGATTGTGTTAAATCTTTTATGGATACCGATATTTTCCGTAAGTTTAGCACTAAATATGGACTTGACTCTGAGATAGTAGCTTCTTTCTGTGAATCTTTTGCTACTTATGTTGATCTCCCCAAGTTGAAGTGGTTTAAATATCATCCTGCCGTAGAAGTAAAAGTAGCTGCACCTATTAAAGTTGAAGAAAAGATTGTCACTTACAATGATCCTATTGTTCCTACTTATGTTGAGAAACCCCCTTTCCCTGTTAGAATGAAGGATCATGCTAAAGCTTCAACTATTGTTCGTAAAAGCAATACTAGGACTTATACACCTCCCGAGCAAGTCAAAGTAGAACCCAATATTGCTATTGTTAAAGATCTCTTGTCTGATAATATTGATGGGCATGTTATTCAATTCACTGGTGAAACTGCTAGAATTGCTAAACCTTGTGATAGAGATAAACATCGACCTGTAGTAGGCGTGCCTGTTATTTCTGTTAAAATAGGAGATCATTGTTATCATGGGTTATGTGATATGGGTGCTAGTGCTAGTGTTATACCCATTGGCTTATACAAAGAAATTATGCATGAGATTGCACCTGCTGAGTTAGAAGAAATTGATGTCACAATTAAACTTGCCAATAGAGATACTATATCTCCAATAGGAATTGTTAGAGATGTTGAAGTCTTGTGTGGGAAAACCAAATACCCCGCTGATTTCCTTGTTCTTGGTTCTCCACAAGATAGCTTTTGTCCCATTATATTTGGTAGACCCTTCTTGCGTACTGTTAATGCTACGATAGATTGCGAAAAGAATGTTGTTACTGTTGGCTTGGATGATATGGTTCATGAGTTTAATTTCTCGAAATTTAGTAAACAACATCGTGAGGAAGAATTGCCTAGTAAGGATGAAATTATTGGTCTTGCTTCTATTGTTGTACCTCCTAGTGATCCTTTAGAACACTATTTGCTAGACCATGAAAATGATATGTTCATGAATGAAAGAAGGGAAATAGATGAAGTATTCTTTAAACAGGAACCTGTTCTGCAACACAATTTGCCTGTTGAAATCCTAGGGGATCCTCCTCCACCAAAGGGTGATCCCGTGTTTGAGCTTAAACCGTTGCCTGATAATCTTAAATATGCTTATCTTGATGAAAAGAAAATATATCCTGTCATTATTAGTGCTAACCTTTCAGAGCATGAAGAAGAAAGATTATTGAAAACTCTGAAGAAGCATCATGCCGCTATTGGATATACTCTGGATGATCTTAAGGGCATCAGTCCCACTCTATGCCAACATAAAATAAATTTGGAAGCTGATGCCAAACCAGTTCGTGATCTTCAACGACGTTTGAATCCTAAAATGAAAGAAGTGGTAAGGAAGGAAATACTCAAGCTTCTGGAGGCAGGTATAATTTATCCCGTTGCTGATAGTCAGTGGGTAAGTCTTGTCCATTGCGTCCCTAAGAAGGGAGGTATTACTGTTGTCCCTAATGATAAAGATGAATTGATTCCGCAAAGAATTATCACAGGTTATAGGATGCTAATTGATTTCCGCAAATTAAATAAGGCTAATAAGAAAGATCATTACCCCTTACCTTTTATTGATCAAATGCTAGAAAGATTATGCAAACATACACATTATTGATTTCTAGATGGTTATTCTGGTTTTTCTCAAATACCTGTGTCGCCTAAAGATCAATCAAAGACTACTTTTACATGCCCTTTTGGTACTTTTGCTTATAGACGTATGCCTTTTGGTTTATGTAATGCGCCTGCTACCTTTCAAAGATGCATGATGGCTATATTCTCTGACTTATGTGAGAAAATTTGTGAGGTTTTCATGGACGACTTTTCCGTCTATGGTTCCTCTTTTGATGATTGCTTGAGCAATCTTGCCCGAGTTTTGCAGAGATGTGAAGAAACTAATCTTGTCTTGAATTGGGAAAAGTGCCACTTTATGGTTAATGAAGGTATTGTCTTGGGGCACAAAGTTTCTGAAAGGGGTATTGAAGTTGATAAAGCCAAGGTTGATGCTATTGAAAAGATGCCATGTCCTAAGGAAATCAAAGGTATAAGAAGTTTCCTTGGTCACGCCGGATTTTATAGGAGGTTCATTAAGGACTTCTCAATAATCTCTCGGCCTCTGACTAATTTATTACAAAAAGATGTACCATTTGTCTTTGATGATGATTGTGTAGAATCATTTGCAATACTTAAGAAAGCATTAGTCTCTACACCTGTTGTTCAGCCACCTGATTGGAATTTACCATTTGAAATTATGTATGATGCTAGTGATTATGCTGTAGGTGCTATTCTAGGGCAAAGAGTTGATAAGAAATTGAATTTTATCCATTATGCTAGTAAGACCCTAGACAATGCTGAAAGAAATTATGCTACTATCGAAAAGGAACTTTTAGCGGTTGTATTTGCTTGTGATAAATTCAGACCTTATATTGTTGATTCGAGAATAACTATTCACACAGATCATGCTGCTATGAAATATCTTATGGAAAAGAAAGATGCAAAACCTAGACTCATTAGATGGGTTCTCTTGCTCCAAGAATTTGATTTGCATATTGTTGATAGAAAAGAAGCTGAGAACCCCGTTGCAGACAACTTGTCTAGGCTAGAAAATGTTCTTGATGACCCACTACCTATCGGTGATAGCTTTCCTGATGAGCAATTAAATGTCATAATTACTTCTCGTAGCACTCCATGGTATGCTGATTATGCTAATTATATTATTGCTAAATTTATACCGCCTAGCTTCACATACCAACAAAAGAAAAAGTTTTTCTTTGACTTGCGACATTAATTTTGGGATGACCCACATCTTTATAAAGAAGGAGTAGATGGTGTTATTAGACGTTGTGTACTTGAGCATGAACAGGAACAGATCCTACGCAAGTGTCATTCCGAGGCTTATGGAGGACACCACGCTGGAGATAGAACTGCACATAAGGTATTGCAATCCGGTTTTTATTGGCCTACTCTCTTCAAGGATGCCCGTAAGTTTGTTTTATCTTGCGATGAATGTCAAAGAATTGGGAATATCAGTAGACGTCAAGAAATGCCTATGAATTATTCACTTGTTATTGAGCCATTTGATGTTTGGGGCTTTGATTATATGGGACCTTTTCCTGCCTCTAATGGTTACACTCATATTTTAGTTGTTGTTGATTACGTTACTAAGTGGGTAGAAGCTATTCCAACTAGTAGTGATGATCATAACACTTCTATTAAAATGCTGAAGGAAGTTATTTTTCCGAGGTTTGGAGTCCCTAGATACTTAATGACTGATGGTGGTTCACACTTTATTCATGTTGCTTTCCGTAAGATGCTTGCTAAATACGACGTTAATCATAGAATTGCATCCCCTATCACCCGCAGCCTAGTGGTCAAGTACAATTGAGCAATAGAGAGCTCAAATTAATTTTGCAAAAGACTGTCAATAGGTCTAGAAAGAATTGGTCCAAGAAACTGAATGACGCATTATGGGCCTATAGAACTGCTTACAAAAATCCTATGGGTATGTCTCCGTATAAAATGGTTTATGGAAAAGCATGTCACTTACCTCTCGAATTAGAACATAAGGCATATTGGGCTATTAAAGAGCTCAACTATGATTTCAAACTTGCCGGTGAGAAGAGGTTATTTGATATTAGCTCACTTGATGAATGGAGAACCCAAGCTTATGAAAATGCCAAGTTGTTTAAAGAAAAAGCTAAAAGGTGGCATGACAAAAGGATACAAAAGCGTGAGTTTAATGTAGGTGATTATGTATTGCTATACAACTCTCGTTTAAGATTTTTTGCAGGAAAACTTCTCTCCAAATGGGAAGGTCCTTACGTTATCGAGGAGGTCTATCGTTCCGGTGCCATAAAAATCAACAACTTCGAAGGCACAAATCCGAAGGTGGTAAACAGTCAAAGGATCAAACACTATATTTCAGGTAATCCCATAAATGTTGAAACTAATATTATTGAAACTGTAACTGTCGGGGAGGCTGATTCCACCAACACCTATGGGGACAGGGCCCCTTTCGGTTTGGTGAGGGCGGAGGCCGCACAAAGAGCGGATCGAGGCGGTACACGCGAGCGGCTTTTACCCAGCTTTGGGCCGCACGGATGCGTAAAACCCTACTGCTGCTTGTTTGTGTATATTGGATTCTTGCTCAGGAGCGAGGGACGCTGCCAGACTGAGCACGAGAGTGTTCCTGGTGCTTCCGAATGAGCCGAGCCGGCTGAACCCCTTCTACGTTGCGCTTGGGCCTCCTTTTATACTTTCAAGGGGTCACCGACAGGTGGCAACGTAGACAAGAAGGGTAAAAAAGGAAAAGGACGCGGTAGGTGCAGCTACCGCTACTGTGGATACAGTGCACCCTACCTAACTCTGACGGCAGGGGACAAGGGCATTAAATGCCTGTCTGAGTTGCCTAAACAGTGCAAAAAGTGACCGTTAGGAGCGCCACCGTTTGCCACGATGGCCTTCTCTTCACCTCCGCTTGCCACCGCGCACCCCTAGCTGCACAGCCTCCTGCCACGTGTGCTTGGGAGAGTCCTAGAGCGACACGTTAGCAGGTGTGCTGGAGCGCGGGCACGTAGTGGGGGTTTCCCGCGGCAAGCACCTTGCCGCGGTCGTCGCCTTGTCGTGTTTGGGAGCTTGTCGCTCACCGGGCCTTGTCGGGACGCAGGGCGCGTCGCGGCAAGCTTTGTTGGTATGCCTTGAGTGGCCTTCCCGACAAGCTTCTCTTGCCGGGGTCTTGTCTCTTCCCGGCAAGCTCCTCTTGTCGGGGCCTTGGTTTGAGTACTTTGTTCTTGAATGGTCTTCAAGGGAACCACGGAGGGTCTTGGCGGTCACCCGGCAAGCCTTGCCGCGGGGCGCTGCAACTGCCCGTGCACGAGTTCGGGATACTAGGGTACCCCTACTCTAGTACACCGACAGGAGCCCCCGGGCCTGGGCCATACACGGTGCCGAGCGCTGTTGGGCCAGGCCCAAAACAGTGCACGGGCACGTGCGGCCTAGGTCACGCCGCATATCTCTCCGCTCCCACCGCGCACGCCCAGAACGGCACGCGTCAAACGTGACATCGTGGGTGACGCGGACGGCGTGCGCGGGGCTAAGCCCTTCGAGCATGCGTCAGGCCACGATGATGGGGACGGTTCACGCCCTCCTCCCTAAACGGAGATAGGCGTGGGGGCATGGTGCATTTACTGGACGGGGCCGATGCGCGGTTTTCGGGACGTCCACTCCCCGCAATCACGGGGCGGAGCGAGGCCGCCTCACCCGTCGCCTTGGTTCTGCATCTCCGCCACGCGGCTCCCATGCGCTCGGGGTCGCGGACGGTGGAAGTGGGAAACTGGGCCGTCGCGAGCAGAGGCAGCGGGTTGGCCTCGACTCCTTGCTCTTCCCGTTCCTTGATTCGCTGAGCGGGGCGGCCGAGCCCCCACCTCGCTCCTTTATAAAGAGCGGGAGGGGAGCGCAGAAACCCGCACTCTCTCATCTCCTCCTTTCTTCAGCTTCTGCTCCCCTTTCTCTCATCCGCCATGGAGAAAGGGAACCCAGGCCCTTCATCGGTGGCGGCGAGGGTCGCCGCCAGACAGCGCATCTCTCCCTCTTCCGCGCCCGTGGTGGCAGAGCCAGCCATAAGGGCAAGAGGGAGGGGGCGAGGTCGCGGACGAGGTCGAGGACGAGGTCGAGGCGCTCGGGGAAGAGGCGGATGGGGCGGCGCGTTAGCTTCACCTCCGCCGGCGGCTCCTCCCCCCACGGCGGTCCATATAGGGGACGACCCTTGCGAGTTCTTCGTCAGGCTGTGCCGGGCGCCTCGTCGTCGCCTCCGGCTTCCAGCTCCGTTTGCGCGCGCGATGGAGTTGGACCCGCCCGAGACACTGAGACTGCACATGAGGGGCTGTGGGATCAGCGGCACACGAGTACGCGTTGCATTCCCAGCCCCTAATGTGATGTATCTTGATCGAGGGTGGAAGACGTTCGCCCGCATCCACAGCTTGATGGAGGGGTTTACCCTCCATTTTAAGTTGATGGAGGGCGATCTCCTCTCCGTCAAGGTCTTCGGGTGCTTCGGCACTCGGGCGAAGTGCTGCGTGGACAGCTCCTCCGACAGCGAAGGCTCCTCCTCGAGCGAGAGTGACGAGCAGGAGAGCGACAGCGACGACGAGGGTAACGGGCGGCGGGGTAGCGGGTCCGACTAGGCGTCGGGCACCGCTTCGCGCGGCACCGGCGGCCCTATCATCCGTGTCCCCGGCTCCTTGAAGTCCCCGGGGTCGTCTCCTTGGGCGGCTGGCGTAGGGAGGCTGTGGAAGGGGAAGAGGGTTGGCGACAAGGCCGTCAGGTCGGAGTATGAGGGCGTGGTGCCCTCGACAGCATGCTGACGTCCTGCCGCCCCGTCTTCGAGCCCCGCTTCCGGCGCCGCCATCGCCGTCCAGCCTTCGGACGGCCCCCGGGATGTTCTCTTGGTGTCTTCTGGCACCCGTAGCTCACCTAGGCACTCCTTTTGCCCTTTTCGCCTCCTTGACCTGCCTCCTGAAGAGAGGGACAGGAAAGGGATTACGGGCATCTTATCTTTTTAATTTGTAAGTCTTCGGGCCTTAGCTGTATCTAGAACTTGTAATCCTCTCTTTCATGTTTTTCATCCTCTATGGACTGTACCTGAGTGGGATGTTTTTTAATGAAAAGGGGATGTTTGCCGGGTTATTTGTCTCGTGAGTTGAACCCACGCCAAGGAGCAAATCCTTGGTGTCCCACGGACAGACATTTCATCTCCCGGCAACAAGCCCTATCGCCTTCCCACGTCGCTCGACCTTTCTCATGCCTTTGACGGAGGCGGGAACGAGGTGGGTGCGGTCTCCTCGTTTCATCCCTTTGCTGCCGCGACTACGACCAAACTTGGCCCCGGGAACGAGCCCCAGGGCCTACAGTTGAGGGAGCACGGTAGTTTTCAGGAAGAAACGCGGTTTCGCATTCCCCAGTCCATAAGAGGATGCATGATGAGGGATGAAAGACTTATCTGATATTGCAGCCCCCGGCAACTCTGGTTTGCCGTGGACGATTCTTGGCACTCGCAGCCCCCAGCGATACTGGCTTACCGGGGCCCAGGTGCCGTCCGTTTTCTTCTTCTCTTGTCGCTGCCAGTCATGTCATGGGAACACTTTATTAGAGGCGCGACAAGTTATTTTTGTAATATAACTCTATCTTAGGCAAAAAATTGCTGTGTTACTTCCTTTACTCGACTCTTGGCTTTGTATGGTTCTGCCCTACGCTTTCTAGGGAAACTTGCCGGCGCAGGTACCCTTGCCGCGAGCGCCGAGTGCGGAACTTCAGCAGCCTGCTGGCGGGGTCGCTACCGACAAGCAACCTTGTCGCAACTAGTTGCAGCTCACTTAAGTTGTTGAGCGGACTCGAAACAAAGTAAGGGCGCTAGTGGCTCACTTAAGTTGCTGAGCGGACTCGAAGCAAAGTAAGGGCGCTAGCAGCTCACTTAAATTGTTGAGCGGACTCGAAACAAAGTAAAGGCGCAACTAGCTACGAGTTGGTTCCTCCGCGCACAGGTTTTCCATACAAAGCACGGTCGTTCAAGGAAAATAACTCAAAAACTTAAAAAAACTGATTGCTCAAGCTTTAGCAACTTAGCTTTTTTGTCGTCTGCTTCCCGGCAAGGAGAAACTTTCTTGAACGTCCTGGTCCACACCATTATCTTCTCCCCCCCCCGGTAAACCTTGTGGGCGAGGGAACCTTCCTTCTTTTGAGAAAGAACAGAGAAATAAAGTAATGATATGGAGCCTTGGGCTCGTTGTTGCTTATCGGGGTCTAGTGCTGCACAAAGTGCCAGATAACATATGCGAAAAAGGATTATAGCATAAAAAACTGACAAGATGTGCGGGGCACATGAGCTTTACTGGTGCACGGGGTCTGCGCCCGGCTTTGTACAAAGGATTACATGCAACAGCGGCAAGACTTGTACAAAAGGTGGTTGCCAGAAAAGCTTCCGGCAACCGCGCCTTACGGGTAAAACTTACGAAGATGTTCAATGTTCCAGGAGTTGCTCACCGGAATGCCATCTTCGGTCTCAAGGCGGACAGCGTCGTGCCTAGTGACTCGTTTCACCCGATAAGGGCCTTCCCACTTCGGCGTCAACTTGTTGGAATTCTTGGCGGACTGAACGCGCCGAAGAACAAGGTCACCTTCCTCGAAGCTCCTGGCTTTAACTTTGCGGCTATGGTTGCGACGCAAAGCTTGCTGGTAGCGAGCGGCTCGCACAGCAGCCTGGAGATGGTCTTCCTCAAGGAGCAGCGCGTCATCTTGCCGCAGCTGCTCTTGCTCGAGCTCATCATAAGCGAGCACTCGAGGTGACCCGTAAACGAGTTCCGTGGGGAGAACTGCCTCTGCTCCATAGACTAGAGCAAAGGGTGTCTGGCCAGTGGCTCGATTTGGCGTCGTCCTGATCGACCAAAGAACCACCGGCAGCTCCTCGATCCAGTTTCTTCCGCACTTGTGCAGCCTGTCGAAAGTTCTGGTCTTGAGGCCTCGCAGCACTTCAGCATTTGCCCTCTTCGCTTGACCGTTGCTTCTCCGGTGAGCAACAGAAGCGAAGCAGACCTTGGCGCCAAGATCTTGGACATACTGCATGAAGGTGCGGATCGTAAATTGCGTGTCGTTGTCGGTGATGATCCTGTTAGGAACCCCGAAACGGCAAAAAATCAACCTGAAGAACTTGACTGCTGACTGTGCTGTCAACTTCCTCACTGGTTCCACTTCCGGCCACTTTGTGAACTTGTCGATTGCAATGTACAAGAACTCAAAGCCCCCGACAGCTCGGGGGAAGGGGCCGAGGATGTCGAGCCCCCAGACCGAAAATGGCCAGGATAAAGGGATCGTCTGGAGAGCTTGAGCTGGCTGGTGTATCTGCTTGGAATGGAACTGGCACGCTTCACACTTGGTTACTTGTGCAGTTGCATCCTGGAGGGCTGTCGGCCAGAAGAAGCCTTGTCGGAATGCTTTGCCGACAAGCGCTCTTGCGCCAATGTGGTGACCACATATGCCTCCATGTATCTCTGCCAACAGCTGTTGTCCATCTTCCCGGCGAATGCACTTCAATTTCACACCGTTGAGTCTTATTTTGTACAGTGTGTTGTCGACAAACTTGTACATACTTGACTGCCGGGCTACTCTTTCAGCTTCTTCTTGCTCTTCGGGAAGCTCTCCTGTCTGAAGGAAATGGACAATCTGCTGCGCCCATGCTGGAGCTTGTGGCTCGACAACAAGGACTAAAGGCGTATCTGTTGCTGCGGGAACATCCGCTTCTACGGCAAGAACCTGCGGTTCGGCCGGAGCGTGATATTCCCCGGCAAGCTTGCCGGAGCAAAACTTGTCGGGAGCGTTTGCTTCAACGGAACAAACCAAGAGGTTCGCCGGAGCAGACTGCTCCTCAGCACTCTTGGCGTCGATCTTGGGGACCTTCTTGGCGGCGGCTTCGGGAAGCTCTGCCGGAAAGTAGTCACCAGAAACCAACTTCCTCTTCTTATTCTGTCCAGTTGATGGTGTCACAGATGGTTGAGTCAGCTTGAGCACAAAGATCCCTGGTCCCACAGGTAGCTTTAGTGCTGCGCACTTTGACAGGTCGTCAGCAATGTCATTCTGAGCTCGTGGAACATGTTCCATTTGCAGGCCGTCAAAGTGTTCTTCTAGCTTTCTCACTTCATCAACATAAGCTTCCATCAATGGACTCTGGTAGTTCTTGTTCACTTGGCGGACGACAAGCTGCGAGTCACCCCTTACAATGAGTTTCTTGATCCCAAGGTCGGCTGCGATCCTGAGGCCGGCAAGCAAACCCTCACACTCTGCAGTATTGTTCGTTGCTTGCTCCTTGGGAAAGTGCATCTGGACTACGTACTTGAGGTGCTCTCCGGTGGGTGCGATAAGCAGCACGCCAGCACCGGCGCCTTGCAGCGAGAAGGCACCATCAAAGTACATCAGCCACTCTTTGCTTGTCTCCTTCACGGGGATGCTCGTCTCTGGACTTTCTTCATCTGGAGTTGGCGTCCACTTTGCTATGAACTCTGCCAATGCCCTGCTTTGGATTGTTGCAGTGCTCTCAAACTTGAGGCCAAAGCTTGACAGTTCCAATGCCCACTTGACAATCCTGCCTGTTGCTTCTGGATTCTGCAGTATCCTCTTCAGTGGAAAGCGAATGACAACTGTTATCTCATGTGCCTGGAAGTAATGGCGCAGCTTTCTCGAGGCCATGAGGAGGCCGAAAAGCAATTTTTGCACACCAGAGTACCTCGACCTAGCCCCCTGGAGAAGGGAGCTGACAAAGTAAACTGGGCGCTGCACCATCTTCTTCTGCACCTCCTTGCACGTCTGCGCAGATTCAACTTTGTCGGGACCAGAGCTTGTCGGAGAAGCCCCTTGCTTGTCGCTGGATTCACTTGCCGCGGTTGCTGGCTCATCGTCCGCCTCCCTCTCCGCTACTAACGCAGCACTAACCACTTGATTGGTTGCTGCCAGATATAGCAGCAACTTCTCTTGTGGCTTAGGTGCGACAAGTATTGGAGTGGAGGACAGGTACCTCTTCAAGTCCTGCAGCGCGGCCTCCGCTTCCGGAGTCCATTTCATTGGACCTGCCTTTTTCAATATTTTGAAAAACGGCAGGGCGTGCTCAGCAGACTTAGAGATAAACCTGCTGAGAGTAGCCACACAACCGGCAAGCCTTCGCACATCCTTGACGCGCTTCGGTGCTTCAATCTGCTCGATGGCCTTGATGTTGTCGGGGTTGGCTTCAATTCCCCGCTGACACACAAAGAACCCGAGAAGCTTGCCGGAAGGGACTCCAAACACGCACTTCTCGGGGTTGAGCTTGAGGTTGATCTTGTGCAGATTTGCAAAAGTTTCTTCTAAATCTTGGCTCAGGGTAGCCTTGTCCTTGCTCTTGACCACTATATCATCCATGTAGGCTTCCACATTTCTGTGTATCTGTGTCTCAAAAACGACATGGACTACCCTTGCAAATTTTGAACCAGCATTCTTCAACCCAAAGGGCATCCGTATAAAACAGTATGTGCCGCAAGGGGTGATAAATGCGGTTTTTTCCTCATCTTCTTCTGCCATGAGGATCTGATGGTATCCTGAGTATGCATCAAGAAATGAAAGCAAATCACATCCAGCTGTGGAGTCAACAATCTGGTCAATGCGCGGCAAGGGAAATGGATCTTTGGGACAAGCTTTATTGACATCAGTGAAGTTTATACAAAGCCTCCATTTCCCGTTCGCCTTGCGCACGACTACAGGATTGGCCAACCACGTGGGATGGAGCACTCCTCTGACAAGGCCTGCTGCTTCCAATTTCCTGATCTCTTCTGCAATGAACTCTTGGCGCTCCACCACTTGCTTCCTGACTCTCTGCTTGACGGGCCGCGCATGAGGACAGATGGCAAGGTGGTGCTCGATTACTTTCCTGGGAACACCGGGGATATCAGACGGTTGCCATGCAAACACGTCGACATTCGCCCGCAGGAAAGCAACGAGCACGCTTTCCTATTTGGGGTTAAGCGTGGCACTGATGGTGAAGGTACCACCAGTGCCGTCCTTCTTGGCGGGCACCTTCTTGGTCTCGGGTGGAGCTGCCATCGTCTTCTTGCACTTGCCGGTGGAGCTCGATGGTGCGTCCTTGACGGTAGCGCAGCACTCCGAAGAGGTGCGCTTGCCGGAGTGGGCACCAGAGCTCTTGCCGGACTTTGTCTTCTTCTTCCCCCTGGGAGCTTCAGCGGCAAGTATGTTGTGATCAGCTGCGGCTGCTGCATCCCGGTAGATTTTGTCGGCGCAGATAAGGGCATCCTTCTCGTTGCCGGGGACAGAGACGACACTTATCGGACCTGGCATCTTGAGCATGTTGTATGCATAGTGAGAGGCTGCCATAAACTTGGCGAGCGCTGGACGGCCAAGGATCCCATTGTAGGGTAATGGAAAATCAGCAACGTCAAATGTGACCCTCTCAGTTCTGAAGTTCATCTCGCTGCCAAATGTGACCGGCAGCGTGATCTTTCCCTTCGGCTTGCTTCTTCCCGGGCTGATTCCTTGGAATGTGCCGGTCTCCTCGAGCTCGCTGTCAGGGATCTGGAGTTTCTAAAGGACCGCGGAGGAGATCAGATTCAAGCCGGCCCCACCGTCAACTAGCATCTTCGTGACCTTGAGGTTGCGGATAGTTGGTGAAACCAACATCGGCAAGCACCCGACCGCAGTTACGCGATCAGGGTGATCCTCAATGCCGAAGATGATAGGCGTGCTGGACCATTTCAGAGGCTTGCGTGACTCTATGGATGGCTCTGCTGCATTCACTTCCCGCATCCACTGCTTGAGTTGGCGGTGCGAAGTATACAGTGAAGCACCACCATCAACGCATAGGACCTCTGTGGCTTTCTGAAATTCCTGCTCATCGGCCTCATCATCATCCACGTCTTCGTCATCATCGTCGTCTTCATCCTTGTCGCGGCCACAGGGAGGCCTATCTCCTTGCCGCTGCTTGATCTTGCCGCGGCGTCCTCCCCGGCCGGGACGTTTCTTGCCGGATCCACCAGCTCCTTCCTGGGCCTTCTCCTTGTCGCGTCGCTCGTATTCAGCTTTCTGCAGCTCAGCGAGCTGTTCGACTTTCTTGCAGTTCTAGAGATCGTGACCCTTGGTGCGGTGAATCTTACAATACTGCTTGCCGGAGCCGTCCTGCTTGTCGGCGGCCGCCACAGGCTGGGCCTCCTTGCCGGAGCCACCACCCTTAGCTTCCTTGGCGCCACCTCCGTTGCCGGACTGCTCGACAGCTAGCACCTCCTTGCCCTTTTTCCTTCTGTTGTTCCACCGCCGGCCTTTCCTTGTCGGGGCGGCATCCTCACTGTCAGATCCTCCTGCTCCTGTATCCTCTCCGGGGAGCCTCCTCCCCTCTTCAGCGCGTGCACACTTGTCGGCCAGGGCGTAAAGCTCGCTGACGTCTCTGATCTTACACATCGCCATCTCCTCCCTCATCCTTCGGTTTCGCAAGTTCTGATGGAACGCGCTGATGATCGCGGCGGGGTGGATGTCTGGGATGTTGTGTTGTACACGGCTGAATCTCTGAATGTACTTGCGCAGTGGCTCTCCTTCCTTCTGGGCGAGTAGATGAAGATCGCTTTCTTGGCCATGTGGCTTGTGGCCGCCTGTAAAGGTGCCGACAAACTGATGGCACAGATCAGCCCAGGTGGATATGGAGTTGTCCGGCAAGTGCATGAGGTAGGATCTGACACTGGGCTTGAGTACCAGCGGGAAGTAGTTGGCAAGGATCTTGTCGTCCCGTCCCCCGGCAGCCTACACCGCAATGGTGTAGATGCTGAGAAACTCCGACGGATGCGTCTTGCCGTCGTACTTCTCTGGTACGTCTGGTTTGAAATTCTTTGTGCTGGGCCACTGGACTTGCCGCAGCTCACGAGTGAACGCAGGACAACCTACCGCGTACGGCAGATCGCCTGGTTCCCCTGGCGCATGCATGTCAACAGAGGGCCCAGCGCGCTTGTCGGATTGACGTCGCGCTTCTCTTTGGCGCTCGATGCGGGTTTGAGCGTCTTCTTGTTGTCGTTCATGAAGAACTTGGCACTGGTCGCGACGAGCTCGTGGGTCCGACGACGCGGTGGAGCCGCTGTCGGGGTGGACCCGGCGAGTCGGCGACTTTGGCCTTCGTAGTGGAGAGTGCATGGAAGTCTCACCTCCCCCGGTCTTGTTGCCATCGGCTCGCGTCCGGCTATCCTGTCTTGGCAGCGAGGTGCTTGGTTGCCGCGCAGTGTCGCCGTTGGCGAAGCCGATGAGGCTCTGGATAGTGGCCCTCCATTCGTCGGTCTTGTCCGCCGTCGGAGGGTAATCCAGGAGTAGCTGGGCCCGCGCCAAGGCTTCCGCCGGCGTGGTGGGCGGCAGAGGTGAACGGTGCGAGGAGCGGGACATGCTCGGACTCCTAACCAAGTTAGAAGGAGCAGTGTCCTGTCCAGGCGACCGCACCTCACTGGGGCCAGCATGCTGGCGTGCATGCTGGTCTTGAACGCCACGCGAACCACCAGCTTGATCTTGGGCCAGCGGACGTATGGTGCTGCGAACGCTATGGCGCTGCTGGTCCCGCGCCTCCTGAGATGGGCGCGGTGGGCGTATGGATGCCGAGGTCTGCGTGGCCTTGTCCTTGGACTTGGCAGCGCTGTGGGCACCCTCGTCGATGTCCATTCTTCCGCCGGCGTCCACTCCACCGTCCGCCTGCTCCGGAGGTGGTGGAAGTGACGCAGACGGGGTTGTTGCCCCCGAAGCCTTCTTGTTCGGTGGCATGTCGGTGAAGACGATGAAGATTTAGCTCGCGTGCACGCCGGATCGGGTTCGCACGATCTCGACGCCCCCTACCTGGCGCGCCAGAGATGTCGGGGAGGCTGATTCCACCAACACCTATGGGGACAGGGCCCCTTTCGGTTCGGTGAGGGCGGAGGCCGCACAAATAGCGGATCGAGGTGGTACACGCGAGCGGCTTTTACCCAGCTTCGGGCCGCACGGATGCGTAAAACCCTACTGCTGCTTGTTTGTGTATATTGGATTCTTGCTCAGGAGCGAGGGACGCTGCCAGACTGAGCGCGAGAGTGTTCCTGGTGCTTCCGAATGAGCCGAGCCGGCTGAACCCCTTCTACGTTGCGCTTGGGCCTCCTTTTATACTTTCAAGGGGTCACCGACAGGTGGCAACATAGACAAGAAGGGTAAAAAAGGAAAAGGACGCGGTAGGTGCAGCTACCGCTACTGTGGATACAGTGCACCCTACCTAACTCTGACGGCAGGGGACAAGGGCATTAAATGCCTGTCTGAGTTGCCTAAACACTGCAAAAAGTGACCGTTAGGAGCGCCACCGTTTGCCACGATGGCCTTCTCTTCACCTCCGCTTGCCACCGCGCACCCCTAGCTGCACAGCCTCCTGCCACGTGTGCTTGGGAGAGTCCTAGAGCGACACGTTAGCAGGTGTGCTGGAGCGCGGGCACGTAGTGGGGGTTTCCCGCGGCAAGCTCCTTGCCGCGGTCGTCGTCTTGTCGTGTTTGGGAGCTTGTCGCTCACCGGGCCTTGCCGGGACGCAGGGCGCGTCGCGGCAAGCTTTCTTGGTATGCCTTGAGTGGCCTTCCCGGCAAGCTTCTCTTACCGGGGTCTTGTCTCTTCCCGGCAAGCTCCTCTTGTCGGGGCCTTGGTTTGAGTACTTTGTTCTTGAATGGTCTTCAAGGGAACCACGGAGGGTCTTGGCGGTCACCCGGCAAGCCTTGTCGCGGGGCGCTGCAACTGCCCGTGCACGAGTTCGGGATACTAGGGTACCCCTACTCTAGTACACCGACAGTAACCCCGGAGGAATACATAAGAGACACTTTCCAGAACATTCCAGACTCCGAAAAGGAATAGGTATGTGATACGGTAAGTAAACCGACTCCAAAACAACTTTAAAGGCAATATTTCTCTGTTTTGGAATATTTAGAAAAATAGAAAAATAAGTAGCAGTCCGGGGAGGACATGAGGCCTCCACGAGGGTGGAGGGCACGCCCTACCCCCCTGGGCGCGCCCCACCTAGCTCGTGAGTACCTCGTGTGCCCTCCGGACTCCGTTTCCTTGCACGATACGTATTTTGGTCGGTAAAAATTCATTATATATACTCCCGAAGGTTTTGACTCCCGTATCACGCAAATATCCTCTGTTTTTGTTTCGAGCTGTTGCTGCTGCAGATTAGGGCAAGATGTCTTCCCAAGATTCGGAGGGAGAGAGCTACATGGCTGATTATATTGCAAATCCAAAAGTATATGGGGATGCGGAGCATTATGGTTGGACCACGGAGGAAGAAGAAGACAATGATCCCAAGAGGAAGGAGGAAACAAGTTCCGACGAAGAGGACTATCCCCTACCTCAACCTGGTGATATGCATGTGGAGTTCAAGAAGTCAAGCCTCCCTAAGGTCCAATCTATCCCACCTCGTTTTTCGTAGGACAGCAAGGCAGCACTATGCAAAAATATAATGAAACTTGAGCTCGAGAATGAGGATCTAAGGGAGGAAAATTTTAGCCTCAGACGCAAGCTGGAAAAGAAAAATGCAACACCTCCATCACCTCCGAGGACATAATCATGGGTATGGGCACTGCCCTTGGCAACTGCCAAGCTTGGGGGAGGTGCCCTGGTATCGTATCACCATCACAACTCCTATCTTTACCGTTTTTCTTAATTCGATCCTATTGGTAGTATCTTGATTTAGTAGAATAAAGTCATGGCATGATCTAGTTTTGAGTTTTGCTTTATGATCTCTCTTTATAATCGAGTCCATGAGCTTTATAATAAAGATTAGTGTTGAGTCAAGGGCTTGAGTATTTTTCCATGATCTTGGGTGATTAGAAGAAAAAGAATAGAAAGAATCAAAGAGTTCATATTGATCTTATTGAAAGTAATGACTCCACATAGAAAAAAGTATGATGACCTTTGGTCATCGTTGCAATTAATAGGAAGTAATAAGGAAAGAGAGGTTTCACATATAGATATATTATCATTGACATCTTTTATGATTGGGAGCACTCATTAAAATATGACATGCTAAAGAGTTGATGTTGGACAAGGAAGACAACATAATGAGTTATGTTTTCTTACATCCGAGATAAAATATGTTGTCATGGTTCCTCTACCGTGTTAAGCTTGCCTTTCCCCCTCATGCTAGCCAAATTCTCAACACTAAGTAGAAATACTACTTGTGCTTCCAAATACCCTTAAACCAGTTTTGCCATGAGAGTCCACCATATCTACCTATGGATTGAGTAAGATCCTTCAAGTAAGTTGTCATCGGTGCAAGCAATAAAAATTTCTCTCTAAATATGTATGACTTATTAGTGCAGAGAAATAAGCTTTGTACGAACTTGTTGTGGATGCAATAAAAGCGACGGACTGCATAATAAAGGTCCACATGCAAGGGGCAATATAAAGTGACGTTCTTTTGCATTAAGATTTTGTGCATCAACCCTAAACGCGCATGACAACCTCTGCTTCCCTCTACGAAGGGCCTATCTTTTATTTTTATCCTCTACCTTATGCAAGAGTCACGGTGATTTTCACCTTCCCTTTTTCATTTTATCCTTTGGCAAGCTCAGCATGTTGGAAAGAACATGATATATATATCTAATTGGATGTGGGGGAGCTTGAATTATTATTCTTCACATTACCCTTGAGGTAAAGGTTGTGGGGCAAAAACTATAAGCCCCTATCTTTCTCTGTGTCCGATTAAAGCTCCATAACCACAAGTATCGCGTGAGTGTTAGCAATTATGAAGGACTAAGTGATAGTTGAGTATGTGGACTTACTTTTAAGCTCTGACATAGACTCTTTCCGATGTTATGATAAATTGCAATTGCTTCAATGACTGAGATTATAATTTTTGGTGCCCAATAAGGTTTCTGATTCATATTTTGGATTTGTGAGAAGATCATCACTTGTCATGAGTAATCATATGACAAAATCTATATAAGTTGCTGTTATGAAGCAATCATGATGCCTTCATGTCCGTATTTTATTTTTATCGATGCCTCTACCTCTAAACATGAGGACATATTTATTGTTATCGGCTTTTCGCTTGAGGACAAGCGAGGTCTAAGCTTGGGGGAGTTACGTCCATTTTGCATCATGCTTTTATGTCAATATTTATTGCATTATGGGCTGTCATTTCACGTTATGTCACAATACTTATGGCTATTCTCTCCTATTTTACAAGGTTTACATGAAGAGAGAGAATGCCGGCAGCTGGAATTCTGGGCTGGAAAAGGAGCAAATATTGAAGGACTATTCTGTGCAACTCCAAAAGTCCTGAAACTCCACGGAATACCTTAAAATAAATAAAGAAAAATCGTCGCCACAGATGAAGGCCAGGGGCCCACACCCTGCTCATGAGGGTGGGGGGCGCGCCCCCCTACCTCGTGGGCCCCCTGGTGGCTCTCCGACGCCCATCTTCTCCCATATGAAGTCTTTCGATGAGAAAAAAATAGAAGAGAACCTTTCGGGAGGAGACTCCGCCGCCACGAGGCGGAACCTTGGCGGAACCAATCTAGGGCTCCGGCAGAGCTGTTCTGTCGGGGACACTTCCCTCCGGGAGGGGGAAATCATCACCATCGTCGTCACCAACGCTCCTGTCATCGGGAGAGGGCAATCTCCATCAACATCTTCACCAGCACCATCTCATCTCCAAAGCCTATTTCATCTCTTGTATCCAATTCTTGTCTCCAAGTCCGGGATTGGTGCTAGTAGGTTGCTAATAGTGTTGATTACTCCTTGTAGTTGATGCTAGTTGGTTTAATTGGTGGAATATCATATGTTCAGATCCTTTATGCACATTATTACCCCTCTGATTATGAACATGAATATGCTTTGTGAGTAGTTACGTTTGTTCCTGAGGACAAGGGAGAAGTCTTGCTATGAGTAGTCATGTGAATTTGGTATTCGTTCGATATTTTGATAAGATGTATGTTGTCTAACCTCTAGTGGTGTTATGTGAACGTCGACTACATAACACTTCACCATTATTTGGGCCTAGAGGAAGGCATTGGGAAGTAATAAGTAGATGATGGGTTGCTAGAGTGACAGAAGCTTAAACCCTAGTTTATGCGTTTCTTCGTAAGGGGCTGATTTGGATCCATATGTTTCATGCTATGGTTAGGTTTACCTTAATACTTTTGTTGTAGTTGCGGATGCTTGCAATAGAGGTTAATCATAAGTGGAATGCTTGTCCAAGCAAGGGCAGTACCCAAGCACCGGTCCACCCACATATCAAATTATAAAAGTATCGAACTCAAATCATATGAGCGTGATGAAAACTAGCTTGACGATATTCCCATGTGTCCTCGGGAGCGCTTTTCCTATTATAAGAGTTTATCCAGGCTTGTCCTTTTCTACAAAAAGGATTGGGCCGCCTTGCTGCACTTTATTTATTTTTGTTACTTGTTACTCGTTACAATTTATCCTACCACAAAACTATCTGTTACCACTTATTTCAGTACTTGCAGAGAATACCTTGCTGAAAACCGCTTATCATTTCCTTCTGCTCCTCGTTGCGTTCGACACTCTTACTTATCGAAAGGACTACGATAGATCCCCTATACTTGTGGGTCATCAGTCGTCCTGTTCATCCAGCCCTGCACACCACGGGGTCCTGTTCATCCAGAGGCAATGCCACCGCTCATTGTTCATCCAATCCCCCTCCCCCCGGCAACGCTCACTGTTCATCCAGAGAGACTTCAGTTAGTAGCAGTAGAGAAGGAATCGCTCGATCGGGTTCAGTTAACAGCCATCGATCGATCGCTCGGGTTCAGTAACGCGTAGCCTGCAGTGCAATCTCTTGGGTTCAGTTAGAGCCCAACGCCTCGCTCAGGTTCAGTTAGAGCCAACTCCTCGCACACACGTGCATACGTGTATGAGAGAAACGCGCATCGCTCGGCCCCCGACCTCCCATCGTAACTGGGAACTCCCCGAAATTTTCCTCGCCCTTGCTTCTACCACGGTTTTTTCCGTCATGGATGGCCCAAAGAATGTCATGCAGCTGCGTCTCCGGCCTGCCCAGGACGAAAAGCCCATTTTTTGTCATGATTTTTTGTCATAGAAGTAGGAGCCCACCACATCTATGATGATACCGGGTTTTGTCACAATTATCGTCATAGAAGTGTCATATGTATGACAGAAAAAAGTTTCGTTTGGCCCAAAATGTCACGGATGTGCCTTTTTTTTGTAGTGGGAGCGAACCAGACTCGAGGCTGGAGCGAACGAACTTGGAATTTTCCTGCTGTCGATCATATGGGAGGCGCTCATTTGGGCTGCGAACCTGGTATATATAGGGCCTGCCTTGCACTTATGTTATTGCCCCATCCAAATTGAAACCTTTTTCTTCATTTTTTATATTGCCTGCTCGTGCGCTGGGACGAACAAAACTAGCCTGGGCCAACCTGGACGACTCAAACTAGGTGCACACTTTCCAGCCACCCTAGGCGGCGACCCATACCATCCCCTACGGTAGCGTCGTCCCTTTTTGCGTGTATGATTGGGGTAGTGAAAAATATTCCAGTGGTGCTTTTTATTTACCCACAGAATGGTTGAATTGCTTCTTTTTATGAACTGAGTTCGCCAATAATGTGAAGGATGATAGTCTTTTCATCCTATTGTAGATTGCTTAGATCTCGATATGCCAAATGTAATCGCATGAAATATACAGTAAAAGCCACTGTGATGTGTTTTGCTACAACTAGTCTGACAACCCGTCCTCATATAACATATCAAGCACGCACCATCTTATCAAATTAACCATTTGACTAACCAATGCAGTGTGGGAAGAAAGAAGTATTGGAACTGCGTATCCAAGCAATTGATGCCACGGGGTCCTTCGTAGAACCTTGTAAGTGAAAATTAACTTGTCGTGTGCCTATACAAAGAGCTAGCGTAAGTTCAATTACCTGCTTCTCAGAATTTTAGTTATCCACTTATTGCAAAATTGTTCAATTACATTGCTTGGCTTAATTTAGTTTGCTACTGATTACACAATGCCATAGCATGTGAATCCTATTATAGACAACGCCTATCTATGTGTTTGATAGTTACTGTTAAGAATTACTTGTTTGTCTGAACTTAAATAGCTACTTAAGCACGTAGATAGCTAGTCATATGTACTTCTAGGGTGCAGCAGAATTCACGTGTAATTTACGTTTAAATGGTTTGCTGTTATCACTTGTAGCACTAGCAATGTTTGCATGTTCGTAGATAGACAACTGTCAGGTTTATATGAGGGACACCGTCTTTTTACCTTATATATAAGTGTGTGTGTGTGTGTGTGTGTGTGTTGGAATCATTTTTCTTACATCAAAGAAATTTACAGATGTCTGTGTTGCTGGTAAATGGTACCGACTTGTTACTTTAAGACGTTGCCAATAACTTGTTAATTTTACTAGTTCATGTGTAATTAAATATGTTGCCAAAACTTGTTAGTTTTACTAGTTTGATGTTAGTTTCTTATCGCTCTTGCAACACTTTATTTATGATTGCTAACATTCAAGTTTGCAGGATCCAACTGAAACTCTGTTGGCACAACATGTATGTTTTTAGAAACTTCCTTGTTTACCTGGTTTGCTGCTGTAACTTGTTGCTGTATACATCTTACTAACTTCAAGTTTTCAGGATCCAATTGGAAGTCCAATTGCACAGCAGGTACATTTTCAAAAATATATTTGTCTAATAGGTTTGCTGTTGTATCTTGTTGCTCTAATCAAGTTACTCACTACTCAATTTTCAGGATCTAAGAGAAACGCCAATGCTACAACATGTTGCTTTTGCAAAACTTGTTTGTTTAACTTCTTTACTGCTGCAACCGGTTGCTCTAATCACGTTACTGGCTACTCAACTTTTGAGGGTCCAAGAGAAACTCCAATGCTACAATAGGTACATTTTGCAAAACTTGTTTGTTTAACTACTTTGCTGCTACAATCGGTTACAATGATGTTAATAACTACTTTTTAGCATCCAACTGAAACTCTTTAATTCCTTGTTTGTTTAACTGGATGTTCTAATTCCCAGTTGAGATGTTCTGCTAACTTCAACTTTTCAGAATCCAATCAGAACTTTAATGGCAAAACAGGTTAGTCCAATATCAAAGAGTGAGGTCCCCATGGACATTGTATCATCCCACAACAGTGTCACAAGCCCAATCGTGCATCATGAATTGCCAACTGTTGATGCTCTAGAGGCTAAACTATTGGTAGAAAGAGATTCTACTTCTGCACTTAGAGATGAAGTTGACATGTTGAGGAAGCAAACATCACAATAACAAGCAATACTCAAGACAACCATTAAATATTTTGTGGATTTCAAAACGAAGCAAGCTGAGACTGACCGCATTGTTAAGGTCCTGAAGGAAAAAACAAAATTAAATTCCCACTTGGTAAATCATATGTGATATGTTTTTTCCATCATTGAATAACCTTTATGTTGTTTGTTCATGTAATCAATCAAACCAGTTGTTTTAGAGATCATGTAATAATTGTTTTTTGTTTTTTGGTTTGTAATTTTTTTAGCACAAGTTTGTATTAATTGATAAGACTATGAGACATTTCATTTTGATTGTTGTGCCAGACCTACAAATATGCCAATCGGGCTGAATGTGCATTCAGCAATAATAGTAGTATAGATGGTCCTTAAGTGGCACGCATGTAACGCCCCGAATTCGATGCGCTAGGTGTCTGCCAGTTATTCATCGTCGTTGCCATGTCATTTGCTTGCGTGTTGCATTTTATCATGTCATCATGTGCATTTCATTTTGCATACGTGTTCGTCTCATGCATCCGAGCATTTTCCCTGTTGTCCGTTTTGCGATTCGGCACTCCTATGCCCTCCGACGTTCCCCTTTTTGTCTCCTGTTGTGAGTGGGTGTTAAACATTCTCGGAATGGACCGAGTCTTGCCAAGCGGCCTTGGTATAGCACCGGTAGACCGCCTGTCAAGTTTCGTGCCATTTGGAGTTCGTTTGATACTCCAACGGTTAACTGGGTAACCGTAAACCCCCCTTCTCTTTGCAGCCCAACACCCTTCCAAAGTGGCCCAAAACCCATCTAACTCCCCTCCATGCTCTCGGTCGTTCGACCACGATCGTGTGGGCGAAAACCGTGCTCCATTTGGACTCTCCTAGCTCCCTCTATCTATAAATAGGTCCTCCCCCCGAATTTTCGCGGATGAAACCCTAAACTCTACCTCTCCTCGCGTCCGGAACCGCCCGATCGCGATCGGAGGGTCCGAAAAACCCCCTAGACCAAACCCTAGCCAAAAACTGCTTTATAAACCCCCCTCCCCTTGCCATTTTTGGCCTCCACCTACCTCCTCCCTCAATTTCCGCGCAGCCAGTCACCTCCCACCTCGGATCTGGCGCCGCCGCCCCTGCCCGCCACTTGGTGCCGCCGCCACCGCGCCCGGGCCAACCAGCGCGCGCCACCTCACCCCGCAGCGTCACCCCGACCAATCC
>NC_041389.1:240104113-240186702 GCF_002162155.2 Triticum dicoccoides
CTCAGCGAGCCGCGGCCCGCCCGAGCCCGCGCGCGGCCCGCGCGAGCCCATCGGCGTCCGGCCGCGTCGCCTCCTGCTCCCTCGCCCCGATCTGGTTCAAAGGAGCTGAGCCCCTCTGCCTAGCGCCGCTCGAACCCGCCGCCTCGTCGGAGGAACGCCGCCGCCGTCGGACTCCAGCAGCTGGCCGGCCTCATCTCCCTTCTCCTCCGTCTCCTCCTTCCCTTTGCTTTTTCTCTCTCTCCCTCTCATCTCCCTGCTTCCTCTCTCTCGCAGGGACTAGCAGGAGCGCCATGACCGCTGCTTCAAGCCTTGCCGCCGTCGTTTCGTGCCGGGAATGGATGGATCCATGCTCCCCGCGCCCGGATCTGCCCTGCCGTGTCATTCCGGCGCCCCGCCGCATCTCAGCCGCCCTCGTCCTCTGCTTCCCTGCTCGAGATCGTGCCGCCGCCGTGCCTGCTACCTCCTGCGCGAGGGAAACGAGCGCTCGACCGCGTGTGTTGACCGCGCACGCGTGGACCAGGAGGCCTTCGATCGTCTCCAACGCCTGGGCCAGCACCTCCCCAAGGCCCAGTGCCCCTTCCCGGCCTACCTCTCCACCGCCTGGGCCATGGCCCATGGTGAGCAGCGCCCAGCCCTCTCCTGTGCTTGTTGGGATAGTCAGTTTCATACCGCCTATGTTTTTTTTCGTGCCCTGTGAATTTGTCTAATTATCCAGAGTTGGCAGAATTGTAGAAAAACCCTCAAGCATCATGCATATAATAACTCCACAACCGTGCATCATATGTAAATAATTTATATATGTAAAATGCTTAGTTTTTCATCTAGTTTCATAATATGCCACTCTCATCCATGTTTAAAATGTTTAACTTGCTGTTTGTTTAAATTTGCTAATATGCCATGTTAAAATGATTTATTTCATAACTAAATAACCGTAACTCCGTTTTAAATAAACTTTATATGTAAATGGGGTGGAAAAATGCCTAGTTTAACATGGTGCACTTTATTTTCCTGTTTAACAACTCTAAAATTATGTAATAGGCAGAACAGTACCAAAACTAAAATATGCATATGGGGATTTACCGGATTTGTTATTTGTTATATCCGGCCCTATTTAAATTGTTTAGATGGTATAGTTTTGTCATGCTTCACCTCTTGCCATGTTAACCAACATTTAATATTGTTGAGTACCTAACCGAGAGCGAACTAAATAAATGTTGTGAAGTTTCGTCAATATGCAACTCGTTGCATATTGAGCTCCACTTAAATTGTAGTGTTGTTGTTGTTGCATTTTGCCATGCCATGCCATGCTATTTAAACCGGACATGCATCATACTTGTTTGTGCATCATGCCATGTTTATGCTTGTGCATTTACCATGTTGTTTGTTTCTTTCCGGTGTTGCTTCTTAGTTCCGGTAATGTTGCGATTGTGAGGATTCGTTCGACTACTCCCGTTCGTCTTCTTCATGGACTCGTTCTTCTTCCTAGCGGGAATTCAGGCAAGATGACCGCTACCCTGGATCTCAATACTATCATTGCTATGCTAGTTGCTTCGTTCTATCGCTATGTTGCGCTACCTATTACTTGTTTATCAAGCCATCCCAAATTGCCATGTCAGCCTCTAACCTTTGACACCTTTCCTATGCAAACCGTTGTTTGGCTATGTTACCGCTTTTGCTCAGCCCCTCTTATAGCGCTGTTAGTTGCAGGTGAAGTTGAAGATTGCTCTATGGTGAACATGATTTTGGTTGGGATATCACAATATCTCTTATATTATTAATGCATCTATATACTTGGTAAAGGGTGGAAGACTTGGCCTTTTGCCTGGTGTTTTGTTCCACTCTTGCCGCCCTAGTTTCCGTCATACCGGTGTTATGTTCCCGGATTTTGCGTTCCTTACGCGGTCGGGTCATTTATGGGACCCCCTTGACAGTTCGCTTTGAATAAAACTCCTCCAGCAAGGCCCAACCTTGGTTTTACCATTTGCCTCACCTAGCCCTTTTTCCCTTGGGTTTCCGGAGCCCAAGGGTCATCTTTATTTTAGCCCCACCCCGGGCCAGTGCTTGTCCAAGTGTTGGTCCGAACCGAGTAGACTGCGGGGCCCGCTCGGGGAAACTCGAGGTCTGATTTTACTCGTAGGATGTCTCATCCGGTGTTGCCCTGAGAACGAGATATGTGAAGCTCCTATCGGGATTGTCGGCGCATCGGGCGGCTTTGCTGGTCTTGTTTTACCATTGTCGAAATGTCTTGTAAACCGGGATTCTGAGTCTGATCGGGTCTTCCTGGGAGAAGGTATATCCTTCGTTGATCGCGAGAGCTTATCATGGGCTAAGTTGGGACACCCCTGCAGGGTATAATCTTTCAAAAGCCGTGCCTGCGGTTATTGGCAGATGGGAATTTGTTAATGTCCGGTTGTAGATAACTTGACACCAGATCCGAATTAAAACGCATCAATCGTGTGTGTAGCCGTGATGGTCTCTTTTCGGCGGAGTCCGGGAAGTGAACACAGTTTCTGGGTTATGTTTGACATAAGTAGGAGTTCAGGATCACTTCTTGATCATTGCTAGCTTCACGACCATTCCGCTTGCTCTCTTCTCGCTCTTATTTGCATATGTTAGCCACCATATATGCTTAGTCGCTGCTGCAGCCTCACCACTTTACCCCTTCCTTTCCTTTTAACCTTTGCTAGTCTTGATACCCATGGTAATGGGATTGCTGAGTCCTCGTGGCTCACAGATTACTACAACAACAGTTGCAGGTACAGGTTTTGCGATGATCATGACGCGAGAGTGATGTTTGCTTGTATTGGAGTTCTTCTTCTGATTCTTCTTCGATCAGGGGATAGGTTCCAGGTCGGCAGCCTGGGCTAGCAGGGTGGATGTTGTTTGAGTTTCTGTTTGTGTTTCATCCGTAGTCGGATGATGCTCTAATGTATTGTGATATTGTATTCGGGTGGCATTGTATGCCTCTTGTATTTATCCCCATCTATTATGTAATGTTGATGTAATGATATCCACCTTGCAAAAGCATTTCAATATGCGGGTCTATCCTTGGTGGGACCTTCAAGTTCCTTTTGGATAGGGTCGCATATTGGGCGTGACAAGTTGGTAATCAGAGCCTCGACCGACCATAGGAGCCCCCTTGATTGTTGGCCGTTGTTGAGTCTAGTAGAAAACTATTTTGAGTCTTAGGATTATATATATTAGAGAGTAGGAATTCTTTTTACTCCTCAGTCCCTTTGTCGCTCTGGTGAGGAATCTTGACGTAGGTGTTTTGAATTACTCCTCTTCCCCTTCAAAAATTCTCTTTAGGATCACGCAGTTGGTTTTCCGATCGTTGGGTCTCAGCTCTTTTCATCCGGTGAATTTCTCGTCAAGTTGCCTCGAGCCTCTTCATCTTTGCAAGTTCAATCCTCAGTTGCTTTATTTTCCCACCCTCCCTCCCCTTTTCTTCTCGTATCCGGAATCCGTTATCGAGTATCCATCCTACTCGTGTGAAGCCTTTGCTTTCTTTCAACCGGTGTTTTCTCTTCAAGTTATTCATCGGTTCCCCTTCCAAGTTGCCTTTGTTTTCTCGCCCTCCCACCCCTTTTTCTTCCCGGAGTCTGACTCTCTCTCGACCATCTATCTCAGTTGTGTGAGCCTCTTTAGTCTTTCGTAAATTAATTCAACCGGTGAATTCTCGTCTCGTTCGTCATTCTTCATCTCTTTTCTTTTCCGGTGAATTCAATTCTAATTTTCGGTAGTGATTATATTCTTTCCCTCAGCTCAAGTGTCTTCCCTACTCGTTCGCCTCTCGCCAGTTTATCATTCCGGAGTGTTCAAGACATCTCAAGAGATTCGTCTGTGTTTGAATTAATTCGAGGTTGTCACCTCATCCAAATATTTCAATTGTTCCGGTGCATCATCTATCTTTTCAACAATCCTTTTCAACGGTGTTACCTCTTCAGTGGGCCCTAACCCACAGGTCTTTTCCCAAGATCTTACCTGACTCTTCTAATTTCCCCGGAGTTATTCTAAATTCTATTCAAGTGTGACGTAAGAATGGATTTCATTAGTCACATGCCTTTCAAGATCGATTTCAAATCATTTCATTGTTGGCTCAACCTCTTCGCTTTTCATTCTTCCGGAGTATCTCAATAATTTTGGTGCTGTTTCTCGTCGTCTTTTGAAGACCGAAGAAGAGTTTTTCCTCTAATTCTTGTCTGTTCTCTCGAAGTTTCGTGGTTCTAGCTTCTTGTTATCCTCGCAAATTATTCCATTTGTCAGATATTCTTTTCATCCATCCGGAGTATGTCAGAAGTTGTTTTCCCGTTTCTTTTCACCGGAGGCCATCTTTCCAGAAGAATTCTTCGCCCTCATCATTCCAGCTATCGTCCTCTAATTATCCCGGTGCTTCATTCAAGTGTTCTTTAATCATCTCATGATCTCTTTGTTCTCTTGCATTTTAATTCCCTCAAGTATCTTCGTGCTTCTCTAATTCTTCCCGGTGATTCATTCTCTTTCATCAGTCATTTTCGAATTCTTACGGTGGTTCGTTCAAGATTCTTTTCCTTTTGTTGTCGTATTAATTCTTTCGTTCTTTCCAATCCTACCGGTGGTTCATGAAGACCTTCTCAAGTTTGGTGCTATCCCTTCTCAAGTTTGCAATATGTCACTTCTCAATCCTTTTCAAGAAGAATAAGTAATATGCAAAAATCCATTGCTTGTCATCAATTTAATTTGATGAAGGATAAGCATACAATAAATCTTATTCTTATTTCCTCCAAGTGATTAATCCTTTTCTTCGGAGTTTGTTCTTAATGAATAAATTCTAGTTCCAAGTGTTTTCATCTTTTCTTTTCCGGAGTTCAAAATTTCCTCGACCATTTCGTCGGAACCTCCATCTAAATCACCGCAAGGCTTAATCTTATTCTTTCTTCCTTCATTCTATGTCATCATCCTTTTGTCACCGGAGTTCTTCATGGTGGTTCTTCATGATTTATTTCATTCTTCAAGTTTTCATCAAGATTTTGTTGGTGGAGTTCAAGTATCTTTTCTTCTCGCGTCTCGTAGCGCAAATAATTCTTCATTTTCTTCTGAAGTGGAGTTTTGCATTTCTTTATTCCTCTCAGCTATTCTATCTTTTCCGCTTGTGGTCGGTGATTACCTCATAATTTTGAGATGTTTTCCATAAGTCCACAAAAAGCTGATTCTTTCGTTGTTGATTTTCTCAACAACTCCGTTCAATCCTTCCTTCTAAGTTCTTGTCATGCAATTCTTTCAATTCTTCCGGAGGCATTGCGTTGTTAATCTCATCAAGTGCTATCCCGTCTTCTGAAGCTCGTGTTCTATTCCTCCATGTTTCAGACGGAGTGATGCCTAAAACCTTTCAGTCTTATTCGTTTCTTATCTCGTTCTAACCGGAGTGCTTTCATAGGCTATCTGATTCCGTGAGCTTTCGATTCTCGTCATTCTCGTCGTTCCTCTCTTCTTCTCAAGTGCTCTCGATTCTTTGATTCTTCTCTTAAGTTCTTGTTTCACCTCATCCCTTTTCCCTTCCGTCTCGGTCCTAAGATCTCGGGACGAGATCTCTTGTTAGTGGAGGAGTGTTGTAACGCCCCGGATTCGATGCGCCAGGTGTTTGCCAGTTATTCTCCGTCGGTGCCATGTCATTTGCTTGCGTGTTGCATTTTATCATGTCATCATGTGCATTTCATTTTGCATACGTGTTCGTCTCATGCATCCGAGCATTTTCCCCGTTGTCCGTTTTGCGATCCGGCACTCCTATGCCCTCCGATGTTCCCCTTTTTGTCTCCTGTTGTGAGTGTGTGTTAAACGTTCTCGGAATAGACCGAGTCTTGCCAAGCGGCCTTGGTATAGCACCGGTAGACCGCCTGTCAAGTTTCATGCCATTTGGAGTTTGTTTGATACTCCAACGGTTAACCGGGTAACCGTAAACCCCCTTCTCTTTGCAGACCAACACCCTTCCAAAGTGGCCCAAAACCCATCTAACTCCCCTCCATGCTCTCGGTCGTTCGATCATGATCGTGTGGGCGAAAACCGTGCTCCATTTGGACTCTCCTAGCTCCCTCTATCTATAAATAGGTCCTCCCCCCAAATTTTCGCAGATGAAACCCTACACTCTACCTCTCCTCGCGTCCGGAACCGCCCGATCGCGATCGGAGGGTCCGAAAAACCCCCTAGACCAAACCTTAGCCAAAAACTGCTATATAAACCCCCCTCCCCTTGCCATTTTGGCCTCCACCTACCTCCTCCCTCAATTTCCGTGCAGCCAGCCACCTCCCACCTCGGATCGGGCGCCGCCGCCCCTGCCCGCCACTTGGCGCCGCCGCCACCGCGCCCGGGCCAACCAGCGCGCGCCACCTCACCCCGCAGCGTCACCCTGACCAATCCCGCAGCGCCACCTCGCGCCCCGGCGCCTCAGCGAGCCGCGGCCCGCCCGAGCCCGCGCGCGGCCCGCGCGAGCCCATCAGCGCCCGACCGCGTCGCCTCCTGCTCCCTCGCCCCGATCTGGTTCGAAGGAGCTGAGCCCCTCTGCCCAGCGCCGCTCGACCCCGCCGCCTCGTCGGAGGAACGCCGCCGCCGTCGGACTCCAGCAGCAGGCCGGCCTCGTCTCCCTTCTCCTCCGTCCCCTCCTTCCCTTTGCTTTTTCTCTCTCTCCCTCTCATCTCCCTGCTTCCTCTCTCTCGCAGGGGCTAGCAGGAGCGCCATGACCGCTGCTTCAAGCCTTGCCGCCGTCGTTTCGTGCCGGGAACAGATGGATCCATGCTCCCCGCGCCCGGATCTGCCCTGCCGTGTCATTCCGGCGCCCCGCCGCATCTCAGCCGCCCTCGTCCTCTGCTTCCCTGGTCGAGATCGTGCCGCCGCCGTGCCTGCTACCTCCTGCGCAAGGGAAACGAGCACTCGACCGCGTGTGTTGACCGCGCACGCGTGGACCAGGAGGCCTTCGATCGTCTCCAGCGCCTGGGCCAGCGCCTCCCCAAGGCCCAGTGCCCCTTCCCGGCCTACCTCTCCACCGCCTGGGCCATGGCTCATGGTGAGCAACGCCCAACCCTCTCCTGTGCTTGTTGGGCTAGTCAGTTTCATCCCGCCTATGTTTTTTTTCGTGCCCTGTGAATTTGTCTAATTATCCAGAGTTGGCAGAATTGCAGAAAAACCCTCAAGCATCATGCATATAATAACTCCACAATCGTGCATCATATGTAAATAATTTATATATGTAAAATGCTTAGTTTTCCATCTAGTTTCATAATATGCCACTTTCATCCATGTTTAAAATGTTTAACTTGTTGTTTGTTTAAATTTGCTAATATGCCATGTTAAAATGATTTATTTCATAACTAAATAACCGTAACTCCGTTTTAAATAAACTTTATATGTAAATGGGGTGGAAAAATGCCTAGTTTAACATGGTGCACTTTATTTTCCTGTTTAACAACTCTAAAATTATGTAATAGGCAGAACAGTACCAAAACTAAAATATGCATATGGGGATTTACCGGATTTGTTGTTTGTTATATCCGGCCCTATTTAAATTGTTTAGATGGTATAGTTTCGTCATGCTTCACCTCTTGCCATGTTAACCAACATTTAATATTGTTGAGTACCTAACCGAGAGCGAACTAAATAAATGTTGTGAAGTTTCGTCAATATGCAACTCGTTGCATATTGTGCTCCACTTAAATTGTAGTGTTGTTGTTGCAGTTTGCCATGCCATGCCATGCTATTTAAACCGGACATGCATCATACTTGTTTGTGCATCATGCCATGTTTATGCTTGTGCATTTACCATGTTGTTTGTTTCTTTCCGGTGTTGCTTCTTAGTTCCGGTAATGTTGCGATTGTGAGGATTCGTTCGACTACTCCCGTTCGTCTTCTTCATGGACTCATTCTTCTTCCTAGCGGGAATTCAGGCAAGATGACCGCTACCCTGGATCTCAATACTATCATTGCTATGCTATTTGCTTCGTTCTATCGCTATGCTGCGCTACCTATTACTTGTTTATCAAGCCATCCCAAATTGCCATGTCAGCCTCTAACCTTTGACACCTTTCCTATGCAAACCGTTGTTTGGCTATGTTACCGCTTTTGCTCAGCCCCTCTTATAGCGCTGTTAGTTGCAGGTGAAGTTGAAGATTGCTCCATGGTGAACAGGATTTTGGTTGGGATATCACAATATCTCTTATATTATTAATGCATCTATATACTTGGTAAAGGGTGGAAGACTTGGCCTTTTGCCTGGTGTTTTGTTCCACTCTTGCCGCCCTAGTTTCCGTCATACTGGTGTTATGTTCCCGGATTTTGCGTTCCTTACGCGGTCGGGTGATTTATGGGACCCCCTTGACAGTTCACTTTGAATAAAACTCCTCCAGCAAGGCCCAACCTTGGTTTTACCATTTGCCTCACCTAGCCCTTTTTCCCTTGGGTTTCCGGAGCCCAAGGGTCATCTTTATTTTAGCCCCCCCCCCCGGGCCAGTGCTTGTCTAAGTGTTGGTCCGAACCGAGTAGACTGCGGGGCCCCCTCGGGGAAACTCGAGGTCTAGTTTTACTCGTAGGATGTCTCATCCGGTGTTGCCCTAAGAACGAGATATGTGCAGCTCCTATCGGGATTGTCGGCGCATCGGGTGGCTTTGCTGGTCTTGTTTTACCATTGTCGAAATGTCTTGTAAACCGGGATTCCAAGTCTGATCGGGTCTTCCTGGGAGAAGGTATATCCTTCGTTGATCGCGAGAGCTTATCATGGGCTAAGTTGGGACACCCCTGCAGGGTATAATCTTTCGAAAGTCGTGCCTGCGGTTATTGGCAGATGGGAATTTGTTAATGTCCGGTTGTAGATAACTTGACAGCAGATCCGAATTAAAACACATCAACCGCGTGTGTAGCCGTGATGGTCTCTTTTCGGCGGAGTCCGAGAAGTGAACACGGTTTCTGGGTTATGTTTGACGTAAGAAGGAGTTCAGGATCACTTCTTGATCATTGCTAGCTTCACGACCGTTCCGCTTGCTCTCTTCTCGCTCTTATTTGCGTATGTTAGCCACCATATATGCTTAGTCGCTGTTGCAGCCTCACCACTTTACCCCTTCCTTTCCTTTTAAGCTTTGCTAGTCTTGATACCCATGGTAATGGGATTGCTGAGTCCTCGTGGCTCACAGATTACTACAACAACAGTTGCAGGTACAGGTTTTGCGATGATCATGACACGAGAGTGATGTTTGCTTGTATTGGAGTTCTTCTTCTGATTCTTCTTCGATCAGGGGATAGGTTCCAGGTCGTCAGCCTGGGCTAGCAGGGTGGATGTCGTTGGAGTTTCTGTTTGTGTTTCATCCGTAGTCGGATGATGCTCTAATGTATTGTGATATTGTATTCGTGTGGCATTGTATGCCTCTTGTATGTATCCCCATCTATTATGTAATGTTGATGTAATGATATCCACCTTGCAAAAGCGTTTCAATATGCGGGTCTTTCCTTGGTGGGACCTTCAAGTTCCTTTTGGATAGGGTCGCATATTGGGCGTGACAACGCATCTGAAAGGGCAAAGATGTTGTACTAGCTTCGCTAAAAAATGATGCTCTTCTAGCAAAAAAAAAGTACAACGGCCTGGCTTATGTATGTTAGTTGATATTATTGATCCATATACTCTCTAAGTGTTTATATGTCTGTTTGTTTTGTACATTATTGGTTGATTGACTCGGTATTTTTAATCTTGAGACATCGCTTGTGTACATATCTAAATGGGAGTACACATTATGCCGCGTGTGACACTTGAGTTGGACATAAAGTGGTTTCAAATATTCAATTTCACATTAAACTGGATTCTAGCTTCTAAATTCGAGTATCAACATTTGTAAGTGATATTCATATATGACGGTGGAATACATCTTTGTCATGCTTTTGAAAATATATAAAAACACATAGAATCATTTATAAATATTCGTATAAGAATACAAAATGGATTCGAATTTAGTTGCCAGGGGAAACGTGGATGCTTATTGTCCCAAAATTCAAAAGAAGCAGCAAAATGTCCACTCCCACGTCGGCTGCCTGAAGCTAGTGTTTGGGAGATGGAAATTACTGTCTACCCCTTACAGGACAATCCATTGGCCCGATTTCAACTGCTCTCAATAGGGGTAGGTTAGTAAGTTCAATTAGGCGTGACACAGCCGCCTCTGAGCCCATTCAGACACGATGGGCACCAATCATGGGCAACAAAACACATTTGATCCAAGCTCGTCCGAAAGACCGCTGTCTCTCCCTCCATTTCCTCGTTCATACACGGTGGGCGGCAAAACAAACTCGACTCGACCGAAATCGATGTAGGCAAATATTTTCAATAGGGGCAGGTTTGTAACTTCACTCAGACGTGACACAACTGCCCTACCTGTCAGCCTTGTTCATACACCATGGGCGCCAACCGTGGGCACCAAAACACCCTCTCCTCACCTGAAATTTCTCTCGGCAAATATTGGGGAGATGCGAGATTACCATCCTATCTCCAACCGATGAGACGTCAAAATTTTAAATTGGGGCTAAGTTCGTAACTTTCCCATATTTCAGACAGGCGCGTCCCAAAACATGGTTCCCCGTACCTCTCCCTCCATTTTATACACCCTCCACGCTAGAACACCATCCCCACACTAGTCTCCTCCGTCCGCCACCCCATCCATCGCCGCCATCCTCCACCCTATCCATCGCCACCGTCCTCCACCATGCCGGAGCACCTACCAAGATCACGCTGTCCACTCCTAGAGCTGGACGTTTCTCATCCACAACGACAAACCAGGAGCCTTGCATCACGTCCTCTAGCTTCATCGGCGTTGTCGTCCTCTTTGCCGAGGCCCCTCACACGACCTTGTCGTCCACCGCAATAGGACTTATCCCGTTTACCGTCGCAGATCTGCTTCAACACCACCGACAGCCATCGCACCCCTGATGCATACACGACGCCGCAAGAGAGGTGGTACTTCATATCTGCTCAATTTTTTTATCCCAACCAGAAAATAGATCGTAACTTGGTTACTGTGCTTTATTTTCATCTCTTAGAATTTAGTTATTAGTTCGAAGCAAACAATGGTTGCTAAATAGCATTTCTCTGGTTTGCAGCTTCAAATCTGTCATGTCACGGTCATAATAGGGTTCAATTGATCATGCTTAGGGTTTAATTGATCATGTAGGTTCCATGGTGGTTTCTTTAATAGAAATTGGAGGGGAAACCCTCTTTTGCTAAAAAAAATGCTTAGGGTTTACCCCCTTTATGATTACTATACGATCAGCATACGTGCTTCGTGTCATAATAGCACTGCTCCACCCATCAAGCTAAACAAGCTTAGTTGTTCAAATACGAATCTGATATTATTAAAACAAAGTTGTTTAATTGGTCAACTAAATGTTCCTAATTTCGTTTCAAAAATGCATGTATCTACAGGGTGCCCACGGTTGGCCGCGGCCCACCCTAGGGTTTTGGGTCGGCCCAGGCCCCGATTCCCCTCTGCTCTGCTGCGCTTCCGATCTCTACTCGCCCCGAGCCGTCTGCCTCTCCGGCGACTTGCCATCCCCGGTCGGCATGACTCTAGGAGGAGACGCCGGACTAACAGGAGGTCAGGAGCCGCTCGCCCAACAACGTCACCGCTGCCCGGCGCGCCGCTGTGCCTACCTTCCCAGTCCGTTCAGGTCTCAGGCGTGCAACTGCTACTAAACCTACCTGATTTAACCTGAGATACATCCTCAACACTCAGCAACCACTCCTAATCACCCATTTTCAAATTGATTCATTACTCATTAGGCATGACTGTCATTAGGGTTTGTTGTGTACTGAGTGCTACCTACACTTAATGGTTCAGATGTATTTCAGTACTCTTTAGTACCTATGAAGTTCACAGGGTTTCAAAATTCTGACCCTAGGAACAGACACTAGCCGTTTTGGATTGTTGGTCATAGTGACATTGACCCAGATTACTACTGCAGGCCAGGTTTGTTGACAATTTTACTTGTCTTTATTACTCATTTGATATGATATCCAATTATTCACATCGATTAGTTGCAAACAATAAGTGCTAGACCAACTTGATTCTGATTTTGGACGGTCTCTTACTGCAGTTATAGTTCTTCATACTTGTCCTAGTAAGCTCACTAGTAATGTTTGATTCACTAACTCTATGCTTGCCTTGTCATATTTGGTGTCAATATTGTTTTAGGGTGGACCACCCTTTTTCAAAATACTGGAACCACTGACATGAGTGAATAGTATTTCTCTGTGTGATCTCTTCCATCATGTGTGGGCAATGAACACTGCATTGTGTACATAGACTATGATCTTTTACATGGAATACAATCTACCTACTTGCTTTGTGTTGCACTACTAGCACTCCACCCTTGAAGCTAAACATTATGCCACTCATAATTCCTTAGTTTATTTGTTCAAATACGAATTTGATATGATTCTAGTGTTCCTACTTTAGTGTCTGCCTGTTATAGAGGCATAAGAGGTTTGTATTTCTGTGTGTGGTCTGGTCAGCACGGTTGGGGGTGAACTTTGTATACGCAGGGGTTTGTAGGGAGACACTCTTAAAGTTGTCTGCAGAGCATTCCATAGATAATCTGACTAGTTTTTTATGTTTTCATGAATCTCGGATACTGAACAACATCATAATGATTATGAGCATGTGCGCATGAAAAGAATAAAGCAGAACAATGCCATGGCTGTCAAATTTGGTATTAAGGGACTGAAATCAAGTCTGGATGCAATGCAATGCAAACGCTCTCCACCTACAGATTCATGCTCAGAATATGATCCTAACAATGATTCTGAGCTAGAGGGAGACCTAAGTCAATGTAGCTCCCTAGTGGAGGAGTTAGAGGCAGATTCCCTATCTTATTCACCAATCAAGGTGCTTGCTCTAACTTTCCAAGGTTATATTAGTCGCACATATCTTGCAACTGATGCTTTGCATTGCTTCTACTTTGTTGCACTGCCATTAGCTTAGTTTACACATCGTGTATGTGAATACGCCCTGCCTATCCATTTTCAGTACATATTCCATCTGCCATCATACCATATTTATCCATTCAAATATTGTTCTTGTGTATCAGGCGTTCAAAAGGAAGAGGGCGATCGCTAATCACGGAGGAGCACAAACAAAGTATTTGGAAAAGGTAGTGACACCTAATAAATCAGATAGCCCATTAGGTGTAGTTGCAATTTCACCAAACCCAGAAAACACGACCGCAACTCTAGCAGACCAGAAAACACGACTACATTGGCCATCTCTGATGACCCAACTACAGCAAACAGTATGATGATGCCAGTTGACATAGCACCTGCTCTATGATGCAAAACCCCCATTACAGCAAAGTGTACACCAAATCCAGTGGCCAAATCCCTTTTTGAACGAGAGAGAGCCCCAATTGCAGCAAATAGGACTCCTGTTCCACTTCTTCCTAGTTTAGGAGACGAAGTTTATATTGTTGTCAGGAACTTTGTGCACATGTTTCCTTCATGGAAAGATTATAGCATAGACAAAGAACAATTTCCAATCTGCCTCCGCAACTTACGGGTAAGTAATGCATTAATGTTATTCATGGTAATTAACGCATATGTTACTATTGACAGAAGATACAATATTTCATTCTTTTAAATAGGTAAGGACCAAAATGGATAGAAAATACGAGCAAGGGTTGGTTGCGCTTTTCAAGCACTTGTTGATGATCGTTCCTACCTAAGGCAAGCGCACTTCAATGAAAAGCCTCTAAACAAAATTTCTGTAAAGTCTCTGGTGCTACATTTATCAGACAGTGACTGGAATAATCTTGTTACACATTGGTCTCGTCTACAGCGTAAGGTACTATCTATGATATCACATCACAATTTGAACTACATTTCTGCATGTGCCTTAATGTCTCACTTGTACGAAAACTGTTTGCAGAAGAACATTCATTCTCAAGGGACCACAGAATCTCGCAACTATACTGCACACTTCATTGCTCTTGTGAGTATCTCTTGCCCTGTATGACCATACTTACTTTCATAGCTGGTTGATTATGTAGCATCACTGCACATGTTAGCCTCGTTATCCTCCATTTGGTGGACATTATAAGACCTGTATCGACTCTTACATAAATTTAGAATCAACCCAATGCTTTTGAAGAGGTTTAGCTCTACAGTCCTCTTGTAAGGACTGAACGTCGTCTATCACTATACTTACATTAACAACTACTCCATCCGTCCCATAATATAAGAGTGTTTTGTACAGTGGGATTGGTTCATTAACAACTTACATTAACAACTACTCCATCAAAACACTCTTATATTGTGGGAAGAGGGATTGGTTCATTGTGTGGCATTCTGCATCTTATCTCCCTCGCCCACCATTTACTAAAAATTATTAGATCTATATTTAATCTTACCAAAAACCTGAATACACATACAATGTCAGTGAAGAAGTGTAGCCCATTGCTCTTGTCAGTACATTTTGTGTTGTAACGCTTGTACTTCCAGGGATTGGTAGTTGATTATGTAGCATCAATCTGCGTCTTATCTTCATTATCCTCTATCCCTTCCAGTATTACCATATCTATATTTACTCTCTACAAAATGTAGAGTACAGGAATGCTTATAAAGAAGATTCTGTGCTGAAATTCTTGAGTTATCCTTCCCTTGACATGGAGAAGGGCATTATAAAGCCGGTGTTAACTATTAATGTAAGTCAGTCCTTCTAAAGCCTTTATCCTCAACTGATGTTTAATTTGCTCATACTCCCTATCGTCAACTGCTGTTTAGTTTGCTGTTTCTGTCAAAATGCATGTTCGCAACAAATGTAAGATCCAAGTTTTACTTGTAAAACCAAATTCCTTATTCATACCATGCACATTACTCAATACTCCCTATATGTATGCTTTTTTGTGGATCTATAATCCAGTGTGTGGTGAAGCAGCCCACGTTTGCACACTGTCATCACCTGTTTTATCTTATTGATGTGGCTGATGATATGAACAACAGGCCATGCACATTAACCAAAATAGATACAATGATTATCTTTCCCCTTCTTCTATGCCTGTTTTGTTGACATGGTAATCCAGTAGTGTGGTGAAGCTCCCCGCATTATGAATAATGCCAAATTATGCTATTGATATTTTGAAATTTTTATTTCTAATTTGAAATTGGATGGAATTGACAGCACAGTTACCATCTTTGTTTATACACATGCAATACATGTCATCTCTCTATTTGTTTCAGGGTGATATGCCTGATGACATGCACAAGTCCGCTGAAGGTTGTGAGACAAACCCAACATATACCGCAAAGAAGGCAAAACATCTTGAAGATAGCAAGACAACCCCAAAGTCTTATCTTGATGGAGTGTTCAAGTTACTTGAGACTAGCAGTCAGACAAGCTCATAGAATTCCCTGTCTGGATCAGTTTGACTTCTTCAGTCCCAAGTTCTAGCAGAAAGGCATTCTGCAACTCAACTTCGACTTGAAGTCCTATCTCTAAGAAAGATTGCGGAGAACACCAATGAGAACCTCATTGCCAAACAGCTACACCTGGAAGCTATGACCGACATGCTAGGCCGGTCTCACATCCTTGCTCAAGAGCTTGCATAGTAGTTCTCATGCAAGGCTAACTTTTATTGAGCTATCTTGCAAGTGGTCTTGGTTTAGTATTATTTTGCTAGGCTGCAATGGCGCCCCGTTTTTGTAATCTACTTCTTCATTGCGCTTTATGATCACTAGTGGCGAACTTCGATGCCCAGTGGATGTAATATACCATAAATCCTTTATTGTGTAGTGTACATTTATTCTAAGTTACTATGCCATAATTTCTTTATTGTATAGAGTAGGTTTGTTCTTAATTCCTACTAGTTACCGTGTATGCCATCATTCGCTATATTAAAAAATGGAGAAAATTTGATGTAGTCGAACGGGCCGAAACATTCGCCTCTAATGGGCCTGCATTTTAGCAGCCCATAATTGGGCCAACCTGCAACTTTCTTGAGCCTGGAAGGCCATTGGGGCCTTCACACTTTGCGCCAGGCCCACAACTTACACGGGCCTATATTCGGCCCAAAGTTTAGCTGGGCCTTTAGTGGACCCAACGCTTAGTTGGGCCCATGTAGCTTTGGGCCATTAACAAGCTGAATATTCTACTGCCTGTTATGGCCCAGAAGAAACCATGGGCCTTTAGCAGGCCGAAATGCAAGTTGGGCCTCAATTTTCACTAGTCATTGACGAGCCTTCAGTAGGATGGAATGTAGACCGGGCCATTATTGGCCCATTTATATGGCGGGCCATTACCAGGCCAAAACATATCACGAGCCTTAGTTGGCCACTGATATCATGGGCCTTTAAGAGGCCGAAATCTTAGTAGAGGCATCAATGGGCCGAATTATATGACATGCCTTTAACAGGCCCAAAGTCAAGTTGGGCTGAACAGTTGCCACCTTTATCACGGGTCGTTAGAGGGCCGGATGTCGTGTCGGACCATATATGGCCCATGGGCAGCACATGCCATTCCCAGGCCGAAAGACACACCGGGCTGAAATCAGCCCATGTCTACATCGGGCCTCTAACAGGCCGAAATGTCACTAGGTCATAATTGGGCCCAAATATTTGGTGAACAATTAATGGGCTAGATCTGCCTTCGGGCCGTAAACGGGCCATTTTTAAATAGGTCATTATTGGGCTGGCCCAGCACTACTATAGGATGCTGCTAACGCGACACTACGAACAGAGACCCTTCGAGAAACTGTGTGCAATGCAATAATCGCAAATGGTGGTGTCAGAGAACTGTCAAAAATGCCTAAAACATTTGCGATGACGGATGCATCAAACACGGTTCAGATTTTAGTTGCTTGTGCAATGCAGTGCATACGGTTCAGTTTGATTAACTGTTTGCGATGAGGAGGAACAAAAGAAACATGCAATGAGATGAAGGCGTGTGCGATACACATCATACGGTTCACTCGAATGAACTGTTTATGATGAGGAGGAACAACAGAAACGGACAGCTAGATAAAGGTGTGTGCGATTGAGGGCATACGCTTCAGAAGGATTAATTGTTTGTGATTAGGCAACAAAACAGAAACGGTCAGCCAGATCAAAGGGGTGTGCGATTGATGGCATACACTTCACACAGATGAACTGTTTGCGATTAGCCACAACAAACAGAAACAGTTAGACAGAGAAACGTGTGTGCGCCAGATGGGCACACGTTCTAATTAAAAGAAGCGTGCGTGATGGTAATAACGAGCGCGCATGGTTCTTGGAACAAGACGTGTGCTGACATTGCCGATTGCGGTGCACCAAATGCCACGTAGGCGGCCGAGAAAGCGTGCCCACATTACTCCGTCCGGGAATAGTGTCGCACTTAGAAATTATAGAACCGTCAATAAATTTTGAGCCTGCGTCCCGTCACCTTCCAAATTGCAAACCTGTTCGCACTGATCAAAATCTAAACGGTTTCCCACTTAGGAGCGTATTAGTACTCGGTTATAAATATTGTATTATGCCAAGATGACTGCACAATCCTTCCTCGCCTCCTCGTCCACAAAAGCAAACAAGTCATTCAACATCATTCTCTTGCGTCTGCCATGGCCAGATTGAGTACACGGTCGAGAGATTACCACCACGGAGAGGCGAGCATGGAAGCGGAAGCAAGGGAGATGTCCCGCTTAGCGGCGAAAGCAGTGTTGGGGAACGTTGCAGAAAATAAAAAATTTCCTACGGTTTCACCAAGATCCATCTATGAGTTCATCTAAGCAACGAGTGAAAGGAGAGATGCATCTACATACCACTTTGTAGATCACGAGCGGAAGCGTTCAAAAGAACGGGGTTGAAGTAGTCGTTCTCGTCGTGATCCTATCACCGGAGATCCTAGCGCCAAACGGACGGCACCTCCGCGTTCAACACACGTACGGTCAGCATGACGTCTCCTCCGTCTTGATCCAGCAAGGGGGAAGGAGAGGTTGATGAAGATCCAGCAGCACGACGGTGTGGTGGTGGATGCAGCAGAACTCTGGCAGGGCTTCGCCAAGCTGCTGCGGGAGGAGGACGAGGTGTAGCAAGGGGAGGGAGGCGCCAAGACACAGGGTGCGGCTGCCCTCCCCCTGCCCTCCTTTATATAGGCCCCCAGGGGGGCGCCGGCCCTGGGAGAGGGAGAGGCAATCTCCCAAGGGGGCGGCGGCCAGGGGGGTGGAGTGCCCCCCAATGCAAGTGGGTGCGCCCCCCCCCCCACCTAGGGTTTCCAACCCTAGGCGCAGGGGGGGCCCAAGTGGGGGGCACACCAGCCCACTAGGGGCTGGTTCCCCTCCCACTTCAGCCCACGGGGCCCTTCCGGACAGGTGGCCCCACCCGGTGGATCCCCGGGACCCTTCCGGTGGTCCCGGTACAATACCGGGTGACCCCGAAACTTTCCCGATGGCCGAAACAGCACTTCCTATATATAATTCTTTACCTCCGGACCATTCCGAAACTCCTCATGACGTCCGGGATCTCATCCGGGACTCCGAACAACATTCGGTTTGCTGCATACTCATATTCATACAACCCTAGCGTCACCAAACCTTAAGTGTGTAGACCCTACGGGTTCGGGAGACATGTAGACATGACCGAGACGACTCTCCGGTCAATAACCAACAGCGGTATCTGGATACCCATGTTGGCTCCCACATACTCCTCGATGATCTCATCGGATGAACCACGATGTCGAGGATTCAAGCAATCCCGTATACTATTCCCTTGTCAAACGGTATGTTACTTGCCCGAGACTCGATCGTCGGTATCCCAATACCTCGTTCAGTCTCGTTACCGGCAAGTCACTTTACTCGTACCGTAATGCATGATCCCGTGACCAGACACTTGGTCACTTTGAGCTCATTATGATGATGCACTACCGAGTGGGCCCAGTGATACCTCTCCGTAATACGGAGTGACAAATCCCAGTCTCGATCCGTGTCAACCCAACAGACACTTTCGGAGATACCTGTAGTGCACCTTTATAGTCACCCAGTTACATTGTGACGTTTGGTACACCCAAAGCACTCCTACGGTATCCGGGAGTTACACGATCTCATGGTCTAAGGAAAAGATACTTGACATTCGAAAAGCTCTGGCAAAACAAACTACACGATCTTGTGCTATGCTTAGGATTGGGTCTTGTCCATCACATCATTCTCCTAATGATGTGATACCGTTATCAACGACATCTAATGTCCATAGTCAGGAAACCATGACTATCTGTTGATCAATGAGCTAGTCAACTAGAGACTTACTAGGGACATATTATGGTCTGTGTATTCACACGTGTATTCGATTTTTGGATAATACAATTATAGCATGAATAAAGACAATTATCATGAACAAGGAAATATAATGATAATACTTTTATTATTGCCTCCAGGGCATATTTCCAACAGTCTTCCACTTGCACTAGAGTCAATAATCTAGTTACATTGTGATGAATCGAACACCCATAGAGTTCTGGTGTTGATCATGTTTTGCTCGCGAGAGAGGTTTAGTCAACGGATCTGCGACATTCAGATCCGTATGTACTTTGCAAATATCTATGTCTCCATCTTGAACATTTTCACGGATGGAGTTGAAGCGACGCTTGATGTGCCTGGTCTTCTTGTGAAACCTGGGCTCCTTGGCAAGGGCAATAGCTCCAGTGTTGTCACAGAAGAGTTTGATCGGCCCCAACGCATTGGGTATGACTCCTAGGTCGGTGATGAACTCCTTCACCCAAATTGCTTCATGCGCTGCCTCCGAGGCTGCCATGTACTCCGCTTCACATGTAGATCCCGCCACGACGCTCTGCTTGCAGCTGCACCAGCTTACTGCTCCACCATTCAACATATACACGTATCCGGTTTGTGACTTAAAAGTCATCCAGATCTGTGTCGAAGCTAGTGTCAACGTAACCCTTTACGGCGAGCTCTTCGTCACCTCCATAAACGAGAAACATGTCCTTTGTCCTTTTCAGGTACTTTAGGATATTCTTGACCGCTGTCCAGTGTTCCTTGCCGGGATTACTTTGGTACCTTCCTACCAAACTTACGGCAAGATTTGCATCAGGTCTGGTACACAGCATGGCATACATAATAGATCCTATGGCTGAAGCATAGGGGATGACACTCATCTCTTCTTTATCTTTTTCCGTGGTCGGGCATTGAGCCGAGCTCAATCTCACACCTTGTAGTACAGGCAAGAACCCTTTCTTGGACTAATCCATTTTGAACTTCTTCAAAATCTTATCAAGGTATGTGCTTTGTGAAAGACCTATGAGGCATCTCGATCTATCCCTATAGATCTTGATGCCTAATATGTAAGCAGCTTCTCCAAGGTCCTTCATTGAAAAACACTTATTCAAGTAGGCCTTAATGTTGTCCAAAAGTTCTATATCATTTCCCATCAAAAGTATGTCATCTACATATAAGATGAGAAATGCTACAGAGCTCTCACTCACTTTCTTGTAAACGCAGGCTTCTCCATAAGTCTGCATAAACCCAAACGCTTTGATCATCTCATCAAAGCGAATGTTCCAACTCCGAGATGCTTGCACCAGCCCATAAATGGATCGCTGGAGCTTGCATACTTTGTTAGCATTCTCAGGATCGACAAAACCCTCCGGCTGCATCATATACAGTTCTTCCTTAAGATACCCGTTAAGGAATGCCGTTTTGACGTCCATCTGCCATATCTCATAATCATAGTATGCGGCAATTCCTAACATGATTCAGACGGACTTCAGCTTCGCTACGGGAGAGAATGTCTCATCGTAGTCAACCCCTTGAACTTGTCGATAACCCTTAGCGACAAGTCGAGCTTTATAGACGGTAATATTACCATCCGCGTCCATCTTCTTCTTAAAGATCCATTTGTTTTCTATCACTCGCCGATCATCGGGCAAGTCAGTCAAAGTCCATACTTTGTTTTCATACATGGATTCTATCTCGGATTGCATGGCTTCAAGCCATTTGTTGGAATCTGGGCCCGCCATCGCTTCTTCATAGTTCGAAGGTTCACCGTTGTCTAACAACATGATTTCCAGGACAGGGTTGCCATACCACTCTGGTGTGGAACGTGTCCTTGTGGACCTACGAGGTTCTGTAGCAACTTGATCCGAAGTACCTTGATCATCATCATTAATTTACTCTCCAATTGGTGTAAGCACCACAGGAACATTTTCCTGAGCTGTACTACTTTCCGGTTCAAGAGGTAGTACTTCATCGAGTTCTACTTTCCTCCCACTTACTTCTTTCGAGAGAAACTCTTTTTCCAGAAAGGATCCGTTCTTGGCAACAAAGGTCTTGCCCTCGGATCTTAAGTAGAAGGTATACCCAATGGTTTCCTTAGGGTATCCTATGAAGACGCATTTTTCCGACTTGGGTTCGAGCTTTCAAGTTGTAATTTCTTGACATAAGCATCGCATACCCAAACTTTTAGAAACGACAGCTTAGGTTTCTTCCCAAACCATAATTCATACGGTGTCGTCTCAATGGATTTAGACGGTGCCCTATTTAAAGTGAATGTAGCTGTCTCTAGAGCGTATCCCCAAAATGATAGCGGTAAATCGGTAAGAGACATCATAGACCGCACCATATCCAATAGAGTGCGATTACGACGTTCGGACACACCGTTACGCTAAGGTGTTCCAGGAGGCGTGAGTTGTGAAACGATTCCACATTTCCTTAAGTGTGTACCAAATTCGTGACTTAAGTATTCTCCTCCATGATCTGAGCATAGGAACTTTATCTTTCGGTCACGTTGATTCTCTACCTCATTCTGAAATTCCTTGAACTTTTCAAAGGTCTCAGAGTTGTGTTTCATCAAGTAGACATACCCATATCTAATCAAGTCATCAGTGAGAGTGAGAACATAACGATATCCTCCGCGAGCCTCAACGCTCATTGGACCACACACATAGGTATGTATGATTTCCAATAAGTTGGTTGCTCGCTCCATTGTTCCGGAGAACGGAGTCTTGGTCATTTTGCCCATGAGGCATGGTTCGCATGTGTCAAATGATTCATAATCGAGAGACTCTAAAAGTCCATCAGCATGGAGCTTCTTCATGCGCTTGACACCAATGTGACCAAGGCGGCAGTTCCACAAGTATGTGGGACTATCATTATCAACTTTACATATTTTGGTATTCACGCTATGATATGTGTAACATTACGTTCGACATTCATTAAGAATAAACCATTGACCATCGGGGCATGACCATAAAACATATCTCTCATATAAATAGAACAACCATTATTCTCGGATTTAAATGAGTAGCCATCTCGTATTAAACGAGATCCAGATACAATGTTCATGCTCAAACATGGCACTAAATAACAATTATTGAGGTTCGTAACTAATCCCGTGGGTAAATGTAGAGGTAGCGTGCCGACGGCAATCACATCGACCTTGGAACCATTCCCGACGCGCTTCGTCACCTCGTCCTTCGCCAGTCTCCGCTTATTCCGCAGCTCTTGCTGTGAGTTAAAAATATGAGCAACGACACCGGTATCAAATACCCAGGAGTTACTACGAGTACTGGTAAGGTACACATCAATTACATGTATATCAAATATACCTTTAGTGTTGCTGGCCTTCTTGTCCACTAAGTATTTGGGGCAGTTCCGCTTCCAGTGACCCTTCCCCTTGCAATAAAACACTCAGTCTCAGGCTTGGGTCCATTCTTTGACTTCTTCCCGGCAACTGGCTTACCGGGCGCGGCAACGTCTTTGCCGTCCTTCTTGAAGTTCTTCTTACCCTTGCCCTTCTTGAACTTAGTGGTCTTATTGACCATCAACACTTGATGTTCTTTCTTGATTTCAACCTTTGCTGACTTCAGCATTGAAAATACTTCAGGAATGGTCTTCACCATCCCCTGCGTATTGTAGTTCAACACAAAGCTCTTGTAGCTCGGTGGGAGCGACTGAAGGATTCTGTCAATGACCGCCTCGTCCGGGAGGTTGATCTCCAGCTGGGACAGGCGGTTGTGCAACCCACACATTTTGAGTATGTGCTCACTGACAGAACTGTTTTCCTCCATCTTACAACTATAGAACTTGTCGGAGACTTCATATCTCTCGACCCGGGCATGAGCTTGAAAAACCATTTTCAGCTCCTCGAACATGTCATATGCTCCGTGTTTCTCAAAACGCTTTTGGAGCCTAGGTTCTAAGCTGTAAAGCATGCCGCACTGAACGAGGGAGTAATCATCAGCACATGACTGCCAAACGTTCATAACGTCTTGGTTCTCTGGGATGGGTGCTTCACCTAGCGGTTCATCTAGGACATATGCTTTCTTGGCTGCTATGAGGATGATCCTCAGGTTCCGGACCCAGTCCGAATAGTTGCTGCCATCATCTTTCAGCTTGGTTTTCTCTAGGAACGCGTTGAAGTTCATGTTGACATGAGCGTTGGCCATTTGATCTACAAGACATATTTTGCAAAAGTTTTAGACTAAGTTCATGATAATTAAGTTCATATAATCAAATTATTGAATGAACTCCCACTCAGATTTGACATCCCTCTAGTCATCTAAGTGTTACACGATCCGAGTCGACTAGGCCGTGTCCGATCATCACGTGAGACGGACTAGTCATCATCGGTGAACATCTCCATGTTGATCGTATCTTCCATATGACTCATGTCCGACCTTTTGGTGTCTTGTGTTCCGAGGCCGTGTCTGTACATGCTAGGCTCATCAAGTTAACCCTAAGTGTTCTACATGTGTAAATCTGTCTTACACCCGTTGTATGTGAACGTAAGGATCTATCACACCCGATCATCACATGGTGCTTCGAAACAACAAACTTTAGCAACGGTGCATAGTTAGGGGGAACACTTTATTGAAATTATTATAAGGGATCATCTTATTTACTACCGCCGTTCTAAGTAAACAAGATGCATAAAACATAATAAACATCACATGCAATTATATAGTAGTGACATGGTATGGCCAATATCATATAGCTCCTTCGATCTCCATCTTCGGGGCTCCATGATCATCTTCGTCACCGGCATGACACCATGATCTCCATCATCATGATCTCCATCATTGTGTCTTCATGAAGTTGTCACAACAACGACTACTTCTACTTATATGGCTAACGCATTTAGCAATAAAGTAAAGTAATTTACATGGCATTCTTCAATGACACGCAGGTCATACAAAAAATAAAGACAACTCCTATGGCTCCTGCCGGTTGTCATACTCATCGACATGCAAGTCGTGATTCCTACAAGAACCTGATCTCATACATCACAATATATCATTCATCATTCATCACAACTTCTGGCCATATCACATCACATGACAATTGCTGCAAAAACAAGTTAGACGTCCTCTAATTGTTGTTGCATCTTTTACGTGGCTGCAATTGGGTTCTAGCAAGAACGTTTTCTTACCTACGAATAACCACAACGTGATTTTGTCAACTTCTATTTACCCTTCATAAGGACCCTTTTCATCGAATCCGCTCCAACTAAAGTAGGAGAGACAGACACCCGCTAGCCACCTTATGCAACTAGTGCATGTCAGTCGGTGGAACCTGTCTCACGTAAGCGTACGTGTAAGGTCGGTCCGGGCCGCTTCATCCCACAATACCGCTGAAGCAATAAAAGACTAGTAGCGGCAAGCAAGTTGACAAGATCTACACCCACAACAAAATTGTGTTCTACTCGTGCAATAGAGAACTACGCATAGACCTAGCTTTGATACCACTGTTGGGGAACGTTGCAGAAAATAAAAATTTTCCTACGGTTTCACCAAGATCCATCTATGAGTTCATCTAAGCAACGAGTGAAAGGAGAGATGCATCTACATACCACTTTGTAGATCGCGAGCGGAAGCGTTCAAAAGAACGGGGTTGAAGTAGTCCTTCTCGTCGTGATCCTATCACCGGAGATCCTAGCGCCGAACAGACGGCACCTCCGCGTTCAACACACGTACGATCAGCGTGACGTCTCCTCCATCTTGACCCAGCAAGGGGGAAGGAGAGGTTGATGAAGATCCAGCAGCACGATGGCATGGTAGTGGATGCAGCAGAACTCCGGCAGGGCTTCGCCAAGCTGCTGCGGGAGGAGGACGAGGTGTAGTAGGGGGAGGGAGGCGCCAAGACACAGGGTGCGGCTGCACTCCCCCTGCCCTCCTTTATATAGGCCCCCGGGGGGGCGCCGGCCCTGGGAGATGCAATCTCCGAAGGGGGCGGCGGCCAGGGGGGTGGAGTGCCCCCCAAGGCAAGTGGTGCGCCCCCCCCCCCCACCTAGGGTTTCCAACCCTAGGCGCAGGGGGGCCCAAGTGGGGGGCGCACCAGCCCACTAGGGGCTTGTTCCCCTCCCACTTCCGCCCACAGGCCCCTTCGGGATAGGTGGCCCCACCCGGTGGACCCCCGGGACCCTTCCGGTGGTCCCGGTACAATACCGGGTGACCCCGAAACTTTCTCGATGGCCGAAACAGCACTTCCTATATATAATTCTTTACCTCCGGACCATTCCGAAACTCCTCGTGATGTCCGGGATCTAATCCGGGACTCCGAACAACATTCAATTTGCTGCATACTCATATTCATACAACCCTAGCGTCACCGAACCTTAAGTGTGTAGACCCTACGGGTTCGGGAAACATGTAGACATGACCGAGACGGCTCTCCGGTCAATAACCAACAGCGGGATCTGGATACCCATGTTGTCTCCCACATACTCCTCGATGATCTCATCGGATGAACCACAATGTCGAGGATTCAAGCAATCCCGTATACTATTCCCTTTGTCAGACGGTATGTTACTTGCCCGAGACTCGATCGTCGGTATCCCAATACCTCGTTCAGTCTCGTTACCGGCAAGTCACTTTACTCGTACCATAATGCATGATCCCGTGACCAGACACTTGGTCACTTTTAGCTCATTATGATGATGCACTACCGAGTGGGTCCAGTGATACCTCTCCGTAATACGGAGTGACAAATCCCAGTCTCGATTCGTGTCAACCCAACAGACACTTTCGGAGATACCTGTAGTGCACCTTTATAGTCACCCAGTTACGTTGTGATGTTTGGTACACCCAAAGCACTCCTACGGTATCCGGGAGTTACACGATCTCATGGTCTAAGGAAAATATACTTGACATTCGAAAAGCTCTAGCAAAACAAACTACACGATCTTGTGCTATGCTTAGGATTGGGTTGTCCATCACATCATTCTCCTAATGATGTGATCCGTTATCAACGACATCTAATGTCCATAGTCAGAAAACCATGAGTATCTGTTGATCAACGAGCTAGTCAACTAGAGGCTTACTAGGTACATATTATGGTCTGTGTATTCACACGTGTATTACGATTTCCGGATAATACAATTATAGCATGAATAAAGACAATTATCATGAACAAGGAAATATAATGATAATCCTTTTATTATTGCCTCTAGGGCATATTTCCAACAAGCAACCGGCATGTCCCGCCGCGCCGCTGAAGCAGCACGAAGGTCTCGCCGCGCGGCCGAACTAGCATGGAGGTCCCGCCGCACCGTCGATGCAGCAGAATGGTCTGGTCGCGCCGCGTAAGTAGCAGAGATGTCCTGCCGCGCCGCGAATGCAGCAGAGATGTCCTACCGTGTCGCGGCGGCCTGGAAAATCTCTCGCAGGCAGGCGAGGACTCTTACAGGCGCATGCATGCGATCGTTCATAGCCAGATGGATCAGTTCTCCGGCTGGATGAAGCTGCAGGACGAGTTGATTGTCTCGTTTGAACAACTCCGGGCCGACCGTGACCTGCTGAGGGTGAAGATCGCCGGAAGGGCGGAGGAGGCAGAGGAGACCGCTGCCTTGTTGAAGAGGATGGGCGTATCATCAAGAAACTTATGGATGGGAATGCCATGCTCCGCATCAAGCATGAAAGGCTGGTGGAGGAATCCGCGGTTGCTTCCGAGAAGCGTATTAAGGACATGAAACTGATAAAAGAGATCATCACCGCTTGCAGCGAGAACTAGTCTCTGCGACCTGTAGCGCATCAAGAAAGTATAGATCAGCGAGCGAGATCGTTCTATGCGTCTTCCTTCTTCTTTTGCCCTTGTGTATTTCGGGCATAGCCGCATGTGTCTTTTTTAGTTATCTTCCTAGATATGTAAGACAATTATTATCCACTTTAATCATCCTTGTATTCATCATGCTTGCTATTCATCCGTTCAAAACTATCTTTTCAAATTTTCACTTTTCTCTCTTAAATCTGAGTCCGGTGAGACATAGCCACGTCATGAAACAAGGGCTCGGGCGCCATTGATGGAGACGTTGGGAGGGAGGTGCGCGGCGGATAGAGGTCAAAGGGCTCTCCTCCCGATGAGCAAGCGTAGGGGTCTCATCGCACACCTCCCGTACTCAAATAGCTACCCCACACCGCACCTCCTAGCCAATAAAAAAAGGGACACGTGGTAGCACGTAATTGGTAAGTAGAACACCCACAGTTTCAATAATAGTTGTGTTTCCGATTTGTAACGTGACAACACTTGTTCCAAAATGACTTTGTTGATTTTTAATGTGTGCGCCTTCGCAAATCGGACAGAAAAATTACCACAGCATGTTGGTGCCAATGTCATGGCACCATGCCAGGTTTCATGATTTTCACGCGTGTTTTGGATTTACAGGAATTAAAAAACAAAGTTTCTCAATCTTTTCGGCCAAGCCACGACACCCAAATGTTTGAATTTCATTCTCATTTCTTCCATGGGACCTAGAAATTCACCCAAGGACACACATGTGATTTTTCAACCAACTTTGGTGCATTGGAGCATCTGCTTGTAGTTCAAATTTGAATTATGCACATTAAATGCCCAGAAATTCAACTAATGTACAAAACGGCCAAACGATCCCGGAATAATTCCAAAATTTAGCACGATACTTCTATTTGGTCTAATCTACCTGTGTAAAAAAATTAAGGCGGGAGAAGGCATTACGTGTACGTATGTCATTTAGCACACAGAGGTGACACGTTCCCTCTCGGAACCACGATTCTTCTTGAGAGAAGCTCCGGTTTGCAAGAAGGTTATACCAAAGCTTCTCCCAGTTCGGGGAAAAATTTTACCGCAGCATGTTGGTGCCTTGTCATGCCACCATGCCAAGTTTCATGATTCTCAAGCATGTTTTGGATTTACATGAATTAAAAAACCAAGTTTCTCAATCTTTCCGGCCGAGCCACGATGCCCTGATGTTTGAATTTCATTCCCATTTCTTGCATGGGACCTAGAAATTCACCCAAAGACACACATGTGATTTTTCAACCAACTTTGGTGCACCGGAGCATGTGCTTGTAGTTCAAAGTTGAATTATGCACATTAAATGCCCAGAAATTCAAATAATGTATTAAAAAAGGCCAAACAAACGCAGAATTAATGTATACAAAAATGAAATACATGCTTGAAAAACATGACGCCTGGCGTGGTGCCATGGTATGGACTCATCGTGCCCTGGTAAAAATTTAAGAATGTTATCCTTATGTCGTCATGCACGCCTTCCATAAATCGAACCATCCCCGAGGACGTTTCATGGTTTCGAGAGGGAAATCACCAAGATTGAAGGGGGATCCAAATTTTCTTTGTCCTTTGTCCATGAGTTTTTTCTAAGATGTACATACACCCTGAAAATCACCACGTTCAAATTTGTCACTTTTCCGGGTTCATTTACCATATTTAGGGGATTATGTGCATTTTCTAGGCATTAATGCACATAATTCAAGTTCAAACAATTGGTGCATGAAAGGGTGCACAAGAACGGTTTGGAAAACGATGCTCGTGCCATTTAGTAAATTCTCATGCCTTTTACAAGGAATGGACATATATTTTTGATGAAATGTGTGGCAATAGTCAACCACAAACGTTTGTTTATTGGGTTTTCAACTATAGAAAAAATGAAATAAATGATTGAAAAACATGATGCCTGGCATGGTGCCATGGTATGCCCTCACCATGCCCTGGTGAAAATTTGTGAAGGTTTGGCTTATGTCATCATGCACGCCCTTCATAAATCGAACCATCGCCGGGGAAGTTCCATGCTCGAGAGGGAAATTGATGCGGAGCATCCTACGGGCATCACGATGTCAAGAGTCCGCTTAGCAAGTGACACATGTGACCTCTACTTCTCATACATAAAGGTGAATCTTCTCCTTTACACGTGTTCACTTGACCACTTCGAGGATGGTATACTACTTGACAATCCTATCGTCTGCATGCATAGGTATTGTCGGAGCTTCACGGACGATGAAGAGGAGTGCAAGCGCCAAGGATCACCTACACCATTCGTGAGGGAAGAATGGAAGAGAAGATGGAAGAAACGAAGTTGCTCCAAGTCATAGCCACCGGACGACCGGTCCTTACCAGACGTCCGACGCCTGGAGGTTCAGCCTGCCAGAATAGCTACAGCCAAGGGACTCTACAGTGCACGGACGACCGCCAGATACCGGACGTCCAACAAGTCCCAGCGCCCGGATGACCGACGCCGACCAGACGTTCGGTGCCACCTTCACAGAAGGAAAACAACGGAAGTCCGAAGACTTCCGGATGTCCGTCCCGTCCCGAGCCGACGTCCGACCCCCACCGGACATCCGGTAACTGCCTGTGTGCAGCCGTGACCTTTGGCCTTGTATCTTCTCCCACTTACCCCTTCGTGGCTAAGAATATAAATAGACCCTCTCCACCTCCTTTATAGGGTCAGCAAAGGATTAGCTCATTTGATATAGAGCTTTGCTCATCCATACGGATCTACTCCACCGAGAGAGACCGCGGCCTCGACGGAGAAGATCCATCTTGGATTCAAGACCCCATCACGAGCGGCCCCCTTCAAGACCTCCTCACGAAGATGAACTTTACCTTGTATCTTTCCCTTTGTTATTCATGTACCTTGTGGATCTTGTGTGTTTGATTGTCTAGTGGATGTGTGATTGGACTTGTTCTTGAGTGTTTCCCCTTGTGATTTATCTCTGTTCTTCCCCGTGTTCATCGTGTTCTTGGTAGGATTCCCTCCAAACGTGAAAGATCGGGCATCTAGGGTTCTAGCCTACATCATCTTGGTATCATGAGCCATGTTGATCACGTTTTTGGAGCCCCTACCCTTTGTTTTCTAGCTTGATTTTGTTGTTTTTCGTCCTAATCCGAAAATCCCCACCAAAAATAGCCCCAATTTTTTTGTGATTTGTTGGTTTGATGATGTTTTGTTGATTTTGATCCATGGATTTGCTTGGTTTCGAGTGGATCTAGCATCCCCCCAAGTTTCCCCAATTTCCGTCCACGAAATCGCTTCAATTTTGACTCCAAAATCCCCAAATTTCGCCCAAAATCGCGTCCTGGAGCTCAAATCCCGCGTTGACCCTGACCCATCGGACGACCGGCACACTACCAGACGTCCGGAGCCCCAGGAACCACCGGACATCCGCTACTTACCGGACATCCGGCATCCCATTACAGAACGAAATTAGCGGATTTCTGACCCGACCGGACGTTCGGCGACTGGACATCCGTCCATTTCCGGACGTCAGCTACCTATAGATATTCACTTCGGTTGATTCTTGTTTTGTCCATAACTAATTCATCTGAACTCCGATTTTGACGTTCTTTAGCTCGTTTTGATGCTCTTGACATCCCCCATGCCACAAAAATACTACCAACTCCATTTAACCCCATCAAATTTTCCAAAATTTGGCAAGTTTTCCTAGGTCCTCCACCACATCATCCGCATTGCCACCACCGATTTCCGCAACCTAACCCATTTTGCTTGCCATAGCATTAGTGGTTGTTTGAGTAGTGATTAGAGTCTCCTAAGGTGTTTCGGCTACTTAGGGATGATTGCTTCTTCATCATCAACCACCACCACTTCCGCATAACATTGCCCACTATACACTTCTGACAACCCAACTTAACCCAAATTTGTTTGAGCTTGTTTGACTTGAGGCTTGTGTCTCCTAAGGTGTTTCGGCTACTTAGGGACGGCAACTTCAACTCTGACACGTGTATAGCCCATCATTCCACTTCCGCATTGCCAAGTGCAAACCACCACCGCATTCCGCTACCACCATTTGACATTTGCCTTTGAGATTTTGAGTTGTGGTTTTTCCATTTCCTAGGGTGTTTCGGATAACTAGGAACGGGTCGACATCGGCCACACCGCCTCTATTCATCGCCAAGGATGGTAACCTCGACGACACCATTGTATATTCCCCTTGCCATTGCATTGTTAACCCCTATCCCATTTTGCGTTACTTGCCTATCGAGACTAGCCATTTGAGTATTGCCGGCAATGTTACTTGTGCACATTAGGGATCTACACCTCCCATTGCATACATAGCATATCATATTGGTATCATCTTGGTATCAGATCATCCATTGTGTCACAAGATTGTTCCCGCATATACACAATTGCTATCTTGTTTTGTGCATTTCACATTGTGGCCATATCAAAAAACAAAACAAAAAAATAATAAGCTTTTAAGCAAAGAAAAAGAGAGAGAGCAAAGAGCTTGTAAGCAATAGCCATAGCATCACAATATATCATATGGTATCATATCCGATCATCTTGGATCATCTTGAGAGAAACACCGGGAACACCATACACACATAGCATACTTGGGATAGAAAGTTTATCCATTTTGCATCTTATAGGTTGTGCACAAGTGCCGTATCTGCCTATTGAGCAATCGCGCTAGCGTTTCTCTTGAGTTGTGCAACACGAGCGTTTTCCGTGGATTCCACATTTTGTGCTCATTCCTTGGTTGCACGACCCCATTTATCTATCTGTGTGTGTGTGTTTCCGTGTGCCATTCATTGCTATTGGTCTACTTGTTTCACTTGCGAATTTGTGAATCTCTTTCAACATTATTGACTCTTGCTAACATTTTGCACCAAATTTTTGTGCCTCTATCCTCACCGAGCTCTACCATAAGATTTACTTGATAGGTGTGAGTGAACAAGTCCGGTACCAATTCCACTATTCTTTCATTCACATTGAGCGAAACGGGATACATCATCAACTTTGGGAAAAGTTAACTTGGTATTGTTTATCTCATTTCCTACTCGCCTCTACTCGAGTCTTGTGATGGATACACAAGGCATTTCACATTCGGTCTACAACAACGACGAGTTCGATGCCACAAACAACAACTTCGACACCAAGATGCAAGCTCAAATGGAGGAGATAAAAGCCCTCATTAAGTCCTACAAGTGATCTTCCTCATCTTCGAGAAGATGTTCAAGAGCACATGCTTCCGAGCTACCATCTCCGGCAAGATCACATCGGCATCAACACCACCACTGACAAGAATCTGAAGGTCAAGAGCTCAACACTAACAACCGATCAACAACTTCACCATCTCCCTTGGCATCTTCACCAAGTGACTTCAAGGCATCTTCGCCTACGTACATACGACATCTTCGCCAACAAGCGCCCCAAGACTACGCTCAAGATAAGCTCCCCAAGCTCAAGTCCACGACTTCCATGAGCTATTACGACCTCAACATCGACCATGCGATTCCTTTCTATGGGGCTCAAGAACCCGAGGAATACCTCGAGTGGGAGCGTTGGATGGACGACTACCTCAAGCTACATCAAGTCCCTTTCGAAGATCAAGTGGAGTGCGCCACAAAAAAATTCCATGACTATGCCTCGACATGGTGGCTTCACGCACCTTCGGAGAGCTACGACATGAGTTGGCCCAAGATGAAGAGAGTTATGCGGAGAGAGTTCGTGCCTCCAACCTACACGGAACAACTTTGACGCTAATTGGAGAACACCATCCAAGGATCCAAGTCCATCAACAAATACTTCAAGGAGATGAAGATTGCCTTGTGACGAGCCGGCATGGACAACCCCATTACGATGAAGTTCTACTTCATGATGGGATTGAACAATGACATCTCCAAGACTATCTTCCTCGAGAACTACAAGTCCATCGACGACTACTACATTGGTGCTCTCAAGGCGAAACAAGAACTCATGAAGGCCAAGGCTTCTCCACCCCAAGCACACTTCATGGCGACCAAGATCTACGACTACGTGCATGAGGATAGTACCACCAAGATGTCCAAGCCCGACGAGCTCCAAGACAATGCTCCCAAGTTCGACTTCACCGCTATGCCGAGTCTATCTCGACTCTTTTTCAAGATGGTGCAGCGACAAGTACGACCACGAAGACCTTCAAGGACCAAGCTTTGGAGGCGAGCGACAAGGTGGCGAGCAAGGATGATGCTTCCATAGGAGGCAAGAGTGATAATGTGCCATCTTCGGCCTTCATCCATGACGACAATGACGAGATGATCGAGCATGGGATTTTCCCTTCGGTCATGGAGGAGAGTGATGATGTGCCATCTTCGGCCTTCATCCACGGCGACGATGACGAGATGATCGAGCATGGATTTTCCCTTCGGTCATGGAGAGTGATGATGTGCCATCTTCGGCCTTCATCCACGACAACGTTGACAAGATGGTTGAGCATGGGATTTTCCCTTCGACCATGGCGACGTATGATGACTTGAGTGACTTTTCCCACCATATTGAGAGTGAGAGTGACTTCACCACTAGCCCCATATACGACAAGTTGCCCCAATTCCCATGTGAGGAGAGCCACAATCCCCACCAGTTGAGTGAGATGAGTGACTCCACCATATGTGAGATTGAGTGCACCTACTTTGATGTAGTGAGTGAACCACCACATAGAGAGAGTGAGATAGTTCATAGGTCTTGTGAGGCCAATTTAAACACTAACCACTTGACCTCTATATCTATTGTGTCTTCTCATTTGGTGCTTGGTCCCATTTATGATGACGCACCGATCCTCGACGACTTTGTCCTCCCTTTGGACAAGACGATGGACATGGTGGAATATGATGCACCCTCCACATGGTTCCATCAAGATGAAGATGACCACCATTTGGTCTTTCCCACCTCACCTACACCACTTGAGTGGAATGAAAAAGGTAAGATAGGTGAAGGTGATACTCAAGTCCCACTAGTGTACATTCTTGACATTAATTGCTTGCATGATGTTGATCCACCTAGTACCATGCTTCATGCTAGTATGATTTCCCCATGCGATGATTTTCCCATTTACGATGAGTATGATAATTCTCATGTGGAGTCTATTAGTTGTGATTCCATGTTACATAGGATTTCTTGTGACAATTCTTTAGGTCACATCATGTTTGACAACCCGCTTGACTTTTCATATGCTATGCATGAGATCAAACATATGTCATATTTACAATCTCTTCGTAGTGACTATGCATATGCCATTAAAATGAACCCAATTTGCACATATGGCATAGATGACAAGCCCATGGTTATTGGCATTTGTTTTTCTTGTGATGATATTGATATGCTCCCTTTGCATCATTTATCTCATATGCCATGCCATGAACACCTAGCTTCGGATATGCATTGTTTTGGATGTTTTCCATTTTCTCCATATGATGTTTCCGATATTGCTCATGAGGAGACCCCCATAGTTTCCTCATAGATGTTAGGAGAATTTGATCCATCCCATCCATTGCATGATCCCAATAATTATGTGCACCATATGTTTCCCTTGAATGAAAATGCTATTGATGTGCCATATCATTGTATGCTCAATTTGCATCCCCATCGTGTTATACATAACAACTATTCTTTCATGATGGATGACATGTTCTTATACCATGCATCAAATTTCTTTGAGCATTTCTTATCTTGTGCTAACTCACACGTGCAAATACACATCGTGATGGATGATGTGTACATTTACCACGCGCGCAATTTCTTTAGTTTGTGTCTCTTTTGTGTACACTACTAGGAAAAGGGCTATAGATGAAATGGACACTAATGGCGCACTAGACATGTGGTGCGCCACTACTATATACTAATGGCGCACCATGTGTTGGTGCGCCATTAGTGTCCAAATACTAATGGCGCACCACATCCCTGGTGCGCCATTAGTAACAATTTTTTTTTATTTTTTTTCAAAACTACTAATGGCGCACCAGGGGATAGTGCGCCATTACTAGTTAAACTAGTAATGGCGCACCACATCCACGGTGCGCCATTAGTAAAAAAAATTCATTTTTTTTCAATTTTTTTATTTTTTTTTCAAAACTAGTAATGGCGCACCAGGGGATAGTGCGCCATTACTAGTTTTAACTTGTAATGGCGCACCACATCCACGGTGCGCCACTAGTAAATTTTTTTCAAAAGTTTTTTTCAATTTTTTTTTATTTTTTTCAAAACTAGTAATGGTGCACCGTGGGAGTGGTGCGCCATTACTAGTTGAACTAGTAATGGTGCACCACTCCCATGGTGCGCCATTACTAACTTGGCCCAAAAATTCCACCGAATGCACCCCCTTAGTGGATCGCCTTTTCAGTTTAAAAAAAATAAAACAAAATGATAAAAATGTCAAAAAAATAAAAGAAAATAAGTTTCCCATGTGATATGTGGTCTAGTTGTTGGGAAAATTTACAAATATGAATTTTGACTTTATTTGCAAAATCTCTCTGGAAATTTGTAAAATGGGCATAACTTTTGCATACGAACTCGGATTAAAAAGTTTTTTATATGAAAAATCATCTACTCGAAAAGTTACATCCAAATTTAACTAGGGGAACCCCGTTAAACATTTTCAAAATCCCCAAAAACCTAACAGAAAAAAAGTTACGGGGCTTTCTAGATCAAGAGGCAAAAAAATTCAAACTTACTAGTGGCGCACCGTGGATGTGGTGCGCCACTAGTAACAGAAAAAAAATGTTTTTGAATTTTATTTATTTTTTTTTCAAAAAATGATACGTAATATGATCGGGAAGTTTGAAATATTTTTCAAAATTTCATCATAGTCATGAACATGAACAAAGTCCTAGACATCAAGGTATAATAGGATTGATATGCTAGATATATTAACAAGAGCATGTGAAGTGAGTTGTTGCTGGGGTTGGATAGAACTCTGAAGTTAAGCGTGCTTGGGCTGGAGTAGTGTGAGGATGGGTGACCTTTTGGGAAGTTTGACAACGGAGTGCGATTTGACCTGAGATTAAGCATATTGACCCGAGATTAAGCCATAGTGACCTGAGATTAAGAAAAAACAAAAAATCTTAATTTTTTTTTGAAAAAAATTGTTACTAATGGCGCACTTCTATGTGGTGTGCCATTAGTATACCAGATACTAATGGCGCACCATGGGCTATACTAATGGCGCACCACAGGTGTGCCATTAGAAAAAATTCTAATGGCGTGGTGCTAGTGGCGCACATGTAGTGCGCCATTAGTAGCGAAAACAGGTGCGCCACTAGCAGCCCTCTTTCTAGTAGTGGTAGGTACCCATGAATACTTGTCGACCTCACAATCCCACGAGTTGACAAAACGAGCTCTTGAGAGGAATGAGGACTTGGGATCACGTGGATTGCTTTTCCCACCGCTCTCTTCACGTAAAGACTTCGCGAATTCATTCTACATGGCCCTCACTTGGCTATTGGTTGTTGTCCATTACATATTATATGCCCATCTTGCCATGTTCACTTTGCATGATATGCTCATTACTATGCCTTTGCCATGCATTTGTGACCCATGCTTTGCATTACACATGTTGATTGACTCGAGTACTTGTATGTGTATTAGCAAGCTTGGTGGAGATATTGCTTGTTATTGCCTTGTTTGCTTTGTGCACCATTCCTATGATGATACTTTCATCTTGCTTTGTATTCGTGCTTGCGATATGTCATGTGCACTGTCTATGCCTATTATTTGCTCACATGACATGATTGCCATGATTTACTCTAGTGTGTTGCATCTTCGCTCCACTAGTTTGCACGACTTGATTACTATGATTGCTCATGTTGCATCACCCATGATTCATACTTGCTCATTTCATGCGGTTGATGACAACCATCTATATGCTTTGCACATGATTCATATTGATTCTTGTCATATATCTCCATGTGTTGCCTATCTCATGCTAGATGATTTGCCGTGTATTGAGTGCAACAATGATTCTCGTCTTGCTCATGAGATTTCCCCCATAGCATTCTCGCATATGTTTGGAGATTTTGAAATTTCTTGTGAAGCATGCTTGTCTTACTTCTTTGCACCATATACCTAGTGCCATGAATATCACCATTGTTGCATCATATTATTCATGCACTTGTGCTTCTAATGGTTATGTGCAAAAGATGAGAACCATCATGATGGATGACATGTTTATCTACCATGCGCATACATTCTTTGTTTTGTTGTGTGCATGTGTAGGATACTTGGACTTTGTGTTGACTTCCACTTCACGTGAGTTGACCATTCGAGCTCTTGAGAGCGAGCCACCTTCTACCACGACAATTCTACATCGCACTTGCTTGTGTTTCGGCATTGTGAAGAATGCACAAGGACACGCCTTCAAGGTGACATCCTTCTTGAGCATGGATACTGATGATCATACTACTTGTGTCGCTTGCACCATGAAGCTTGTTGGTCATCCTGGACCACTTGATTGCGCACATGTTAGTGATCTTGCCTCGACTTGCCATTTTCGCATTTCCATGCTTCATGACATATATACCTTGTGTGTTGATCCAATTTTTGGACTACTTGCTACTCTCATATGGTTGGTTGCACCAATATCATTTCTTCACATATGCCATGTCCCTTTGCTTGTCACATGATTCACTTGATTGCCTCACACATGATGAACAATTGCTCTTTCTATTTTGTTGAGTGCCACACTATATTCACTACACCCTATGCACGTTATGCTTGGATTGTCATGCAATTGACCCATCTGTTTAGACACTTCATTTTATTTTGTGTTGTGAATCTTTCCTATGCCTACCATAGACCTTTCATTGAGCAATTTGTGCATGCTTGCTATGACCTCGAGGTAGATACTTATTCTCTTCTCACACATATTTGCATCACTACCTCACATTTGCATACTTGTCCCCATGATATCGTTGCTTATGCTCGATCGATATGCTTACATGCCATGTCACAATCCTTTGTCACACCCTATGCTATGCTTGATGACAACACTTGTTTGGTGAATCACCTCTTGAATACTTGTTTTTGCACTAACGCTAACCACATTTGTTTTTCCAAGTGCTTGTTGTATTTGCTCATTCTGAAGGAATCACAAGACGGTGCAACATTGGAGAGTGCCCATTTCGAGCTACTAGACGATGACTGCTTGGTGATCGACCACTTTGACACGGCACCGCCATCTCTTTCCCATGGTGATTTGGTTTTTGATCCAAGGTCGGATCTTTTCCAAGGGGGAAGGGATGATGCGGAGCATCCTACGGGCATCACCATGTCAAGAGTCTGTTTGGCAAGTGACACGTGCGACCTCTACTTCTCATACATAAAGGTGAATCTTCTCCTTTACACGTGTTCACTTGACCACTTCGAGGAGGGTATACTACTTGACAATCCTCTCGTGTGCATGCATAGGTATTGTCGGAGCTTCATGGACGACGAAGAGGAGTGCAAATGCCAAGGATCACCTACACCATCCGCGAGGTAAGCATGGAAGAGAACACGGAAGAAACGGAGCTGCTACAAGTCACAGCCACCGGACGACCGGTACATACCGGACGTCCGATGCCTGGAGGTTTAGCCTGCCAGAACAGCTATAGCCGAGGGACTCTACAGCGCCCGGAAGACCGCCGGATACTGGACGTCCGACAACTCCCAGCTCCCGGATGACCGATGCCGACCGGACGTCCGGTGCCACCTTCACAGAAGGAAAACAACGGAAGTCCAAAGACTTCCGGACGTCCGACCCGTCCCGAGCCATCGGACATTGGACCCCCACCGGACGTCTAGTAACTGCCTGTGTGCAGCCGCGGCCTTTTGCCTTGTATCCTTTCCCACTTACCCCTTCGTGGCTAAGACTATAAATAGACCCTCTCCACCTCCTTTCTAGGGTCAGCAAAGGATTAGCTCATTTGAGATAGAGCTTTGCTCATCCATACAGATCTACTCCATCGAGAGAGACCGTGGCCTCTATAGAGAAGATCCATCTTGGATTCAAGACCCCCTCACAAGAAGCCCCCTTCAAGACCTCCTCATGGAGATGAACTTTACCTTGTATCTTTCCCTTTGTTGTTCATGTACCTTGTGGATCTTGTGTGTTTGATTGTCTAGTGGATGTGTGATTAGACTTGTTCTTGAGTGTTTCCCCTTGTGATTTCTCTCCGTTCTTCCTCGTGTTCATTGTGTTCTTGGTAGGATTCCCTCCAAACGTGAAAGATCAGGCGTCTAGGGTTCTACCCTACATCAGAAATCACCAAGATTGAAGGGGAATCAAAATTTTCTTTTTTTGCCCTGGAGTTTTTTTTCTTTGGAGAACATACACCCCGCAAATCACCATGTTCAAATTTGGCATTTTTATGGGCTCATTTACCATATTTAAGGGATTATCTGCATTTTCTAGGCATTTGGCGCATATAAATCCAATCCAGATACAGCTGCACGGATGTGATGTGAGGGACATGGATTGTCGTTCGATCGCGGCGCATCCTATGGTGCACACGCATGATCTGCGTGGCTGGGGTTCCGGCCAATCATAGCGCGCAACACACAATAGCCTTAGCATACACTATTTCCGGAAGCTACCGAGATGAACCGTGTGCGATAATGAATGAGCAAAATTGTAAGGGAGGCCAAATTTCCTTTGTGGTTCGTTGTTGAGCTCTTAAAAAGCACCACACTGTACGGCTGCCTGGCCCCTCCGTCCCAGAGCTCTCTCCAAGAGTCGTTCATGGCACCGCGGTGCACAGTAACCGGTAAGGAAGCGATGGCATCCCGTCGCGCCGCGTTCCTCGCTGCCCGAGACCGCACACATGGTAAGGAAGCGATGGCATCTTGTCGCACCGAGTTCATCGCCGCCGGTGGCCACATAGTTATGTGGCGGACTTTGAGGCTGCCGAATGGGCGGTGGATCTAGAGGTGGCCAAAGCCGCACAGGAGGATCAGAAAAGGCAGAAAGCAGTCAAGAAAAGAGAGTCCCGCCGCCGCTAGAAAGAAGAGGCCGCACGCCATGATGAGGAGAGCTTGGCGGAGATCGAAGCATGGTTGGCTGCCGCCTACAAGGCCGGGAAGGAGAACGCCGGCATCTGGCCAGCATGCCCCAATGGCAGCATGTGAGAAGTAATTTAAGTTTGTAGTATTAGAGCAAATTACCAGCAGTATTTTAAGTTTGTAGTATTAACATACAATGAGCATGCTTTGAGGGCTTTGAGCATTGATTAGCATGTGTGACCGTGTGCGCTTTTTTGCATTAATCATTACAAGATCACAAAACACACGGTTTCTATGCCGTACCCATGTGCGTTTTTTGCTTGACCGAAAAAATTGACTAAACGTGTACATTTTTTTGGAGACGGGAATGACCAATTTTCTGTTTTCCCGCACACGAGTATTTTACGCGCTTCATCTGTGTTGTTTGTTTCCCCCACACAAGTTTCAAGTTTCGCAACGAAATTTTCATTAGGCGCGCGATTTCAGAATTTATTCCTCCAACCACATCCCCACCCATCAAATTTCCATAGTATCTCCCACCACCTCCCCCTCCCCCTCCATTCCCCCCATGCATCCCCCTACCGGCAGCTCAAACCACCGCCACCGCAACCACAGCTTCAACCACGTCTACGTTCTTCTCAGATCAAGTCAGGTAACCCACCGATCTCTATCACGGCCCCAGCCTGATTGCTTAAATGGCGCCTAAAAAACATCCTCATACCTCCAATCCCCACTGTCCCTACCTCCAGAGCATCACCGTGCAAGCCCAGCCACATATCACGTGGAGGTTGAGGAGCTGATGGTGGTCCATGGCGCGATGGCCGATGTGCGTGTTGACCCGGAGGAACACCTCGCCTCACCGCCACCGACATGGTGCAGGCTATGGCCCAGAAGAATTGCCCCGGTGACTACCCCCCAGGACTTAACAGGTATGATCTGACCAGCTAAATCTTACCAATACCACTTGCAATGGCTATGTTTTGTATGGTTGATGTATTAAGCATGTTTGTGCCTTGTTTATTTCAGTACTGCACACTGTGTGATGTTCTAGTATTAACTATTCAGTTCAATTTCACCAATACCAGCAACAAACTTTGCTACCATGCTACTCTTCGCAATGAAGATATACTAGAGATGCTGCCCATTTGCTATTTTTGGTGGATGCTAACCCTGTTGTACTTAACATGCCTATCCATGTACTTACGCAGGGACATAACGGGCGATGCTATTGTTTGCCGTCGAGGTTAGCTGCATCCCATGTCTTACAGTATTTTACATCATTTGTGAAATTGCAGTTTGGCTTCTAACATTTACTTGCTTCTTGTAGGTACACATGTCGGGGGCACTGATCCATGCTTCGCCCCGAAAGAAGAGCTTGCCTCCACTGCTACTGACTTTAGGCGGGCTCTGGCCAAGATGAAGTGCCCCAGCAAGTACCTCTCAGGACTTAGTATGAACTCACCAGTCCAATCTTACCAATACCAGTTGCAATTAATGGCTATGTTTTGTACGGTCGATGTCTCAAGCATCTTGTAGTAAACATGCCTAACACGTTTTAGCTAGTTCCCCTACCTTTTTATAGACAACTAGGCCATTATCTGGTCTGGTGTGATGTTTAACTCTGCCAATTGCATTTTTATCACTACTGGTTTCAATGGACATTAAGCCTGTTGCAATTAACCGTTGTATCAATTTTTAAACAATTGTATTTCAATGGCTACAAACTTACAAAACATGAATTGGGATGTTGTTAAGCTTGTTGCAATTAACAATTGTATCCATTTTTTAATCCATCCCTTTGCTACCGTGCTACTCTTTCGCAATGAAGATATCACTACAGATGCTGCCGTTTTATTACCATTTGCTATTTTTGGTGGATATTAACCCTGTTGTAGTTAACATTGGCTTTCCATGTACTTACACAGGGCTACAATGGGGGATGTTGTTGTTTGCCGTCGAGGTTAGCTGCATCCCATGTATGTAGACCATCTAATCCTAAATTTAAGTATTTTTAGAGATCCAATATAGACTACATAAGGAGCAAAATGAGTGAATCTAGATTCTAATCTAAACTGTATCTATTATTCTATATACATCCGTATGTAGTTCATATTGAAATCTCTAAAAATACTTGTACTTAGGAATGTAGGTAGTTATATTTTACATGATTTGTGCAATCTCATTTAGCTTCTAACATTTATTGGTTTCTTCTAACATTTACTGGTTACTCTATTAGACCTCATGATCTGATATTTTTCTCTTTTCAGTGGTTCCCGAAGCTATTTACTGATGATTACCTTGCAAACTACATGACCGGAGTGGAGGCAACTAAGGTTAAAGTATATAATTCATGCTACCATGATAATGCTCTAGACGTTTTCCTGAAGGCGGTGAAGGATGAGCGGGCGATCGTCACAAGGGGTTGGACAAAAGTTGTTTGTGCTTATGGCATGTAGGAAGGAACATTATGGGCATTCCTCTTCTTCAACAATATCGGCAGTCAAAATGATTTACACTTGTCTCTTCACCTTTACCGCCTGTAAATATTGTGGTTCATCATAGTTAAATGTTGTGTAATCCTATAATTACTGAACATATTATACTGGCAATTTTATTTACAGTTTTGTTGTTGAACCATTGTGCTGAGAATTTGAATTGCACATTTCATATTTCAAAAATTCCAATTCGAATAATAAATTACAGCCAAAAAAATTCTACAGGAGCGAATAAAATAATGTGCACACGGTTAGAAAGAAAACAACGTGTGCGATGAAAAAAGAAAACAAACGGTTCTTTGATGTGAAACGTTTGCGATGCCCTTTGGACGCACACATGGTTTCATCTCATATGTGTGTGTGATTCATGGTAATATGGCAAACGTTTCAAACCAGTGTGCGTGTGCGATAGGAATACCAATCGCACATAGTTACAAAAATGTACACGTTGGCGTTAGTAGAGGCACCGCACACATTTTACATTCTTGAACCGTGTGCGATAACGTACCTATCACAAACATATCGACAGATTAAATGTTGATGTCCACCTTTTTCACACGACTATAGCGGCCTAATCGTTTGGGATGTACATAAGAACGAAAACGTACACCTTGGATTGACTGTGTGTGATATACATACGAACAAAAATGTTTTTCTGGGATTCACCGTATGGGATGTACATACAAACAAAAACAATTGGGTTTCCATGCCTCGCCCGATCGCACACGAGCCAGCTTGTCTGCCAGGAGGGCCTATCCCCGACGGTTTCTGGGTCGTGTGGGAAGGACCCCCCCCCCCTATCGCACACACTCACTTGGAGACGGTTCCAAATGCCGCCGCGGAAAGGGGTTTAAAACCGTTTGTATAGCACCGACGCGTACCAGTGCAGTAGTACCTAAGTAAATACTATGGGCCTTTGACTGGGCCGGCCTTTTTAACCTATATTGGTCTATGTTGGGTCCTTCCATGTGTCGACGTATCATAGGCATGTCTCATCTATTGGACGGACGACATCTGGCCCACAAAGGAGCCGACACGTCTTTCCTCCAGCCAATGATGATTTTACACATGGAAAATACCCATTGGTCCAGGCTATTAACGGGTTAACGGATCCAAACCAGAACCCGATAGCTTAACGGCGACCTGTTATGGTGGATGCCATGTGTCGGTTACCCTTGAGGAAAGCACTTCCATGACGTGCCATTTATCGTCATGGAAGTGGACACTTTTGTGATTATAATTTTGGTATTGTCATGGAACACTTCTACGACAACACAGGTATGACTATCTTGATTCTGTCATAAAATCGTCATGGATGTACATGCATGACAAAAACGTGACCTATTGTGACAAACACGTATCATCACGGAAGTGGTTTTTTTGTAGTGATGCCATGGAGCCCCTTCCCCAAGAGATCGTCGGGCACTAGTTGGACATGGAGGAGGAGGCGGAGATCGATGAGCACGCCAGCCGGAGTAGTAGTCTTTGTTTAGAGCGCCGGTCTTTTGTTAGAGTAATGTTTAGGCCAGCTAGCTCTATTTAATTGCTGATCTTGCTTGATTAAGATGAAGGAAATATGCCCTAGAGGCAATAATAAAGTTATTATTTATTTCCTTATTTCATGATAAATGTTTATTATTCATGCTAGAATTGTATTAACCGAAAACTTAATACATGTGTGAATACATAGACAAAACATAGTGACCCTAGTATGCCTGTACTAGACTAGCTCGTTAATTAAAGATGGTTATGTTTCCTAACCATAGACATGTGTTGTCATTAGGAGAATGATGTGATGGACATGACCCATCTGTTAGCTTAGCATTATGATCGTGTTAGTTTCATTGCTACTGCTTTCTTCATGACTTATACATGTTCCTCAGACTATGAGATTATGCAACTCCCGAATACCGGAGGAACAATTTGTGTGCTTTAAAACGTCACAACATAAATGGGTGATTATAAATATGCTCTACATGTGTCTCCGAAGGTGTTTGCTGGGTTGACATAGATCGAGATTAGGATTTGTCACTTTGTGTTTCGAAGAGGTATCTCTGGGCCCTCTCAGTAATGCTCATCACTATAAGCCTTGCAAGCAATGTGATTAATGAGTTAGTTGCAGGATGAAATATTATGGAACGAGTAAAGAGACTTGCTGTTAATGAGATTGATCTAGGTATGATGATACCGACGATCGAATCTCGGGCAAGTAACATACCGATGACAAAGGGAACAACGTATGTTCTTATGCGGTTTGAAAGATAAAGATCTTCGTAGAATATGTAGGAGCCAATATGGCATCCAGGTTCCGCTATTGGTTATTGAGCGGAAATATGTCTCGGTCATGTCTACATAGTTCTCGAACCCGTAGGGTCCACACGCTTAACGTTCGATGACGATATGTATTATGAGTTATGTGTTTTTGATTAACGAAGTTTATTCAGAGTCCCGGATGAGATCACGGACATTAAGAGGAGTCTCGAAGTGGATGAGACATAAAGATTAATATATTGGACCATGTTATTCGGACATCGGAAGAGTTCCAGGAAGTTTCGGGTAAAACCGGAGTGCCAGAGGGGTTACCGGAACCCCCCGGGGAACTAATGGGCCACCATGGGCCTTAGTGGAGAGAGAGGATGGCAGCCAGGGCAGGCCGCGCCCCCCCCCCTTGGAGTCCAAATAGGACAAGGGAAGGGGGGCGGCGCCCCCTTTCCTACTCCCTCTCCCTCTCCTTTCATTCCCCCTTCTTCCTTGTGGTGGAATCCTACTAGGACTAGTAATCCTAGTAGGACTCCTCTCTTGGGGCGCGCCCTAGGGGCCGGCCGGCCTCCCCCTTGCTCCTTTATATATGGGGGCAGGGGGTACCCTAGAACACACAAGTTTCTCTTAACCACGTGTTCTGCTCCCCTCCACAATTGCACACCTCAATCATACCATCGTAGTGCTTAGGCGAAGCCCTGTGCCGGTAGCATCATCATCACTGTCGCCATGCCGTCGTGCTGACGGAACTCACCCTTGTCCTCAACTGGATTAAGAGTGCAAGGGACGTCATCGAGCTGAACGTGTGCTGAACGCGGAAGTGCCATACGTTCGGTACTTGATCGTTTGGATCGCGAAGAAGTTTGACTACATCAACCGCGTTATTGAAACGCTTCCGCTTTTGGTCTACGAGGGTACATCAACACACTCTCCCCTCTCGTTGCTATGCATCACCTAGATAGATCTTGCGTGATCGTAGGAATTTTTTTGAAATTACCATGTTCCCCAACAATGGCATCAGAGCCAGGTCTATGCGTAAATGTTATATGCATGAGTAGAACACAAAGAGTTGTGGGTGATAATAGTCATACTGCTTACCACCAACGTCTTAGTTTGATTCAGCAGTATTGTTGGATGAAGCGGCCCGGACCAATATTACATGATCGCATTCATGAGACTGGTTCTACCGATGTGCTTTTGCACATAGGTGGCTGGCGGGTGTCTGTTTCTCCAACTTTAGTTGAATCGAGTTTGACTACGGCCGGTCCTTGTTGAAGGTTAAAACAACACACTTGATGAAAAATCATTGTGGTTTTGATGCGTAGATAAGAACGGTTCTTGCTAGAAGCCCGTAGCAGCCACGTAAAATTTGCAACAACAAAGTAGAGGGCGTCTAACTTGTTTTTGCAGGGCTTGCTGTGATGTGATATGGTCAATGCATGATGTGATATAATTTGTTGTATGAGATGATCATGTTTTGTAACAAAGTTATCGACAACTGGCAGGAGCCATATGGTTTTCGCTTTATTGTATCCAATGCAATTGCCATGTAATTGTTTTACTTCATCACTAAGCGGTAGCGATAGTCATAGAAGCATAGTTGGCGAGACAACAATGATGATAGGATGGAGATCAAGGTGTCGTGCCGGTGACGACGGAGATCATGGCGATGCTTCGGTGATGCAGATCATGAGCACAAGATGATGATGGCCATATCATGTCACATATTTTGATTGCATGTGATGTTTATCTTTTATGCATCTTATTTTTCTTAGTATGGCGGTAGCATTATAAGATGATCCCTTACTAAATTTCAAGGTATAAGTGTTCTCCCTGAGTATGCACCGTTGCTACAGTTTGTCATGCTGAGACACCATGTGATGATCGGGTGTGATAGGCTCTACATTCACATACAACGGGTGCAAGCCAGTTTTGCACATGCAGAATACTCGGGTTTGACGAGCCTAGCATATGTAGATATGGCCTCGGAACACTGAGACCGAAAGGTCAAACATGAATCATATAGTAGATATGATGAACATAGTGATGTTCACCATAGAAAGCTACTCCATCTCACGTGATGATCGGACATGGTTTAGTTGATTTGGATCACGTGATCATTTAGATGACTAGAGGGATGTCTATCTAAGTGGGAGTTCTTAAGTAATATGATTAATTGAACTTTAATTTATCATGAACTTAGTCCTGATACTTATTTTGCATTTCTATGTTATTGTAGATCAATGGTCCGTGCTACCGTTACTTTGAATTTTAATGCATTCCTAGAGAAATCTAAGTTGAAAGATGATGGTGGCAACTACACAGACTGGGTCCGTAACTTTAGGATTATCCTCATTGTTGCACAGAAGAATTATGTCATGGAATCACCGTTGGGTGCTAGGCCTGCTGTAGATGCTACTGATGACGTTAAGAACGTCTGGCACAACAAAGCTGATGACTACACGATAGTTCAGTGTTCCATGCTTTACGGCTTAGAATCGGGACTTCAAAGACGTTTTGAACGTCATGGAGCATATGAGATGTTCCAAGAGTTGAAGTTAATATTTCAAGCAAATGCCCGAGTTGAGAGATATGAAGTCTCCAACAAGTTCTATAGCTGCAAAATGGAGGAGAATAGTTTTGTCAGTGAACACATACCCAAAATGTCTGGGTACCATAACCACTTGACTCAGCTGGGAGTTAATCTTCCTGATGATAGTGTCATTGACAGAGTTCTTCAATCACTGCCACCAAGCTCTAAAGGCTTCATGGTGAACTATAATATGCAAGGGATGAACAAGACTATTCCCGAGCTCTTCATGATGCTAAAAGCTGCAGAGGTAGAAATCAAGAAGGAGCATCAAGTGTTGATGGTCAACAAGACCACTAGTTTCTAGAAAGAAGGCAAAGGGAAGAAGGGGAACTTCAAGAATAACAACAATAAAGTTGCTTCTCAGGAGAAGAAACCCAAGTCTGGACCTAAGCCTGAAACTAAGTGCTTCTACTGCAAAGGAACTGGTTATTGGAAGTGGAACTGCCCCAAGTATTTGGCAGATAAGAAGGATGGCAAAGTGAAAGGTATATTTGATATACATGTTATTGATGTGTACCTTACTAATGCTCGTAGTAGTTGTCGCTGTCAAAACCGGCGGATCTCGGGTAGGGGGTCCCGAACTGTGCGTCTAAGGCTAATGGTAATAGGAGGCGGGGGACACGATGTTTACCTAGGTTCGGGCCCTCTGGATGGAGGTAATACCCTACTTCCTACTTGATTGGTCATGATGATATGAGTATTACAAGAGTTGATCTACCACGAGATCGTAGAGGCTAAACCCTAGAATCTAGCCTATGATTATGATTGTTGTTGTCCTACGGACTAAACCCTCCGGTTTATATAGACACCGGAGGGGGCTAGGGTTGCACAGAGTCGGTTATAGAGAAGGAGATCTACATATCCGAATTGCCAAGCTTGCCTTCCACGCAAAGGAGAGTCCCATCCGCACACGGGATGAAGTCTTCAATCTTGTATCTTCATAGTCCAACAGTCCGGCTAAAGTATATAGTCCAGCTGTCCGAGGACCCCCTAATCCAGGACTCCCTCAGTAGCCCCTGAACCAGGCTTCAATGACGATGAGTCCACCGCACAGATTGTCTTCGGCATTGCAAGGCAGGTTCCTTCTCCGAATACTCCATAGAAGATTTTGAACACAAGGATCGTGTCCGGCTCTGCAAAATAATTTCCGCATACCACCATAGAGAGCATAATATTCCACAAATCTAATCTGCTGACAATTGTTCATAGCATGACATCACGCTACGGCCCGGTCATTACGAACCATTTTTCCCAGCCTGCCACCGCACGTGTTGCGAGGCGGTTTCCTTGGCACGTCTTGTCGAAGCAGGGATCGTGTCCCCTTATCACGGGATTCTCATCAATACAGGTGTGGGTAACCCAACCGTGCTTGTTAATATGACTCCTCGATTCTAGGCAAGTTCCAAATGGCCACGCGGAGGACGCTTGATATTCACCCCAAAGGCTTAGGCCTGTCCTTTTCTTCCCCGCTCGATCCTTCCCTTCTCCCACCTTGAGTTCCAACACCCAAGGCTTAGGCTAAGCACTTCGGACCTTCAACCATGTCCGGATCCAACCTTAAAGGTCGCTGGATGGCCTCCTCCGTCACAGAGGAAGACATCAAGAAGCTTAGGGAGGCCAGGTATCTCACCGCCGAAGTCCCACACAGGCTGCTTGCTCGAGGGCAGGTCATCCCCACTTCTGAACCCAACGAGAGTGTCGTATTTATTTCCCACTTCCTCGGAGGGCTAGGTTTTAGTCTTGATCCCTTTGTGAGAGGGCTCATGTTCTATTACGGGCTAGATTTCCATGATCTAGCTCCAGATTCCATCCTTCACATCTCGTCGTTTATCGTCGTGTGCGAGGCCTTCCTCCACACCACCCACACTTCAGCTTATGGCTCAAGACCTTCAATGTGAAGCCAAAGCTGATCGATGGGCGACACGCAGAGTGCGGAGGTGCTATAATAAGCAAAGGCGCCGACGCCCTATGTCCAAAGGGTTCCTTCCCGGAAGTGTCTGACTTATGGCAACGGGAGTGGTTCTACATCACAGCTCCTCGAGGCACAAGGCGGGCGGCCGCTCCCGCGTTCCGCTCAGGCCCTCCGCCTCAACTGGCGTCATGGGTCAACAAAGGGGCTGGACTGGGGCCGGTTAATGACGTGCTGACACTGCAAAGCCGCATCCGAGACCTCCTTAAGAGGGATGTCAGTCTTGTCAAAGTAATATCAAGTTATGCTAGTTCATCAGATCCTGCCATGGCAACGTCAATCTCTCCGTATGTGGGAGTTCAACCCGGAAGGACCGCGGAGTATTCAACAATTCTTTGGCGTTACGCTCAAAGAGATGTATGGATTGTTCTTCGGATCACGAATAAAGTGTCCGAATACCACCGAGGATGCGGGTCTCAACTGCAACCGTCCAGATACTCAAGTAAGTAATTCCGCGACTAAACATGCTGTCTTTTTATCTGTTACAACATCATTCTGAAAAATTGCTCTCTGCCAGGACTGGATAAGAAAGGCGGAGAGAATCAGGTGTTCAGCCCCTTTCCCGAAGGCTCACCGGATCCTTTATTAACCAGGATGCTTGAGCGCGCTCCCTATCAAGCGCCATTAGGAGAAGATGAAGGGAGGCATAAAGAAGCCGAAAGTGGGCCTCGCACATTACACATCCAAACCGGGGGAATTAGTGTCTCCGCGAAGGAGGATAATTGGGGAGGTGAATCCAGAATCCCCTCTCCCCAAGGAAAGAAAAGGGCCGCCTCTGAAGACTTGGAAATGGAGGTTTCCAAACGAGGGAAAAAACCTTCGCCAGAGGGCCCCACCCCGGAGGGCGTCCTTTCCGCACAGCGCCCGCAAGGGGGCCAACCCTCGACCAAGCTGTAAGTGAACCAAAAGTACTTTGGTGAATATATCCTGTTTTTATCTCTGAGAACAATAACCAAGACATATATCTTGCAGTCCGGCTCGTAGCCCTTCTTGACAGAGCTGATCTTCAGGGGATCTTCTTCCAGAGATGATGGAGAGCGAAACGCCTCCTCCTGCCTCCCCGCCTCATGGGGCGAACGACCCTGAGCTGTCGTCACGGAGGGCTTCTCCTGATCCGCAAAGGCCAGAAGTTAACTCTTCAGCCGCCCGAAGTTCGGAGTATTCGGCTCCAAAGGAGAGCAACAGAAAGAGTCCGGGACTATCCGGTGCCCAACCGGACACACTGATGGGTCTTCTGGAGCAAGCGGCTATCTCAGAGGCACATCGTACCTTAATGGGTACGGTGGTTGAGAGGATTTCATCCACCAAAAGTGGTTTGAATGAAGCTTTTACGAGCCTGCTAAGAGGCTTTGAGGTACGCCAAATAATATACGTGTATTTTTTACAGTACCGTACACGCTAGGTGTGCTCTGTATAGATAGTAGCCCCTGAGACTCTGTTTTCCATCCAAGGGTGGCAAACAGAGGATCATAGTCCCAGGTAATGATCGCGCTGCTTTCATGTGCAAGCGGCTGCGGGTCCGGCGGCTGGCCGTACTGCTGATTTTGCCGAGCTAAAGCGGTAGCTTGACGTGGCGGATGCCGGCATCGTGCTTGTGAACAAGCGGCTTGACGAGGCACAGGGTATGTATTTTCGGGTAGTCAGCAAATATTAAGAGGAGCATTATGCTAGTATCTATAATATGTTGTGACTGTAGATGGAGCTGCTGCCGTGGAGGTCCTTCGGGCGGAACTTGCCCGAGCCAAGGAACAAGCCAGGATAAGTGATGCGGCCGCCCTAAAGGAGGCCGAAGAGTTAAGAGCCAAACAGGCTGCTCATCGCCAGAGCAAAGATCAAATAGCTAAGATGGCTGTTGAGCTGAAAGATGCCGCCGACCGATATGAGCTCCTTGAAAAGGAAAGCCAAGCGAAAGCGGTCGACCTAAAGAAGGCCTTGGAAGCGGCCAAGGAAACTCGCTCTAAAATTAGAGGGATAAGGGAGGAGCTTCGTGAAGCCGGAGATATCACGGCTGGGAGGCCCATTTTGTTGCGGATGAAGTTCGGAGATCCGAAGTATGCCCCTCTAGATCAGTTATGGAGTGCTGCAGACACGTACGCAGACTTGGAGAAGAGTGCTGCTGATGTGACCGAGTTTTTCAAAGATCGGAAAGATCATGAGGTGGAAAGGTTGTTCTGGTCGCAGTTCAGTGCCCCAACGCGTCTGCTGCCGTTGAACGAAAAGATGGCAGCATGGGACAAGCTCCATAGGTTGTCCGGGCTTGCTATGAGGTCTGTCGTGGATCATCTTTGGCCGAAGGGACGAAGGCTGGATAGTTATTTTGGTTTAGTGCAACAATTCCTTGGTGTTGTGTCGCATATCGACGCTGTGAAGAGGTCAGCGTGCATAGAGGGTGCGCGGATGGCTCTTGCCCATGTTAAAACATATTGGGCAGGGATGGAGGCCACCGCTATTACAACCCGAGGTCCGGCAGGAGGCCGGGACCCGGCCGAGCACTATTTTGAAGAAGTCCTAGAAGGTGCCCGTTTAATAGAGGCTCAGTGCTCGAAGAGTACCATGTTCGAGTGACAAGTATCTGAATTGTAAAAACAATGCTATTTCGATTATGAAGGCTGTGTTTATACTTTTTCCCGAAAGTATTATAGTGCCTCCTGTGCGGCCGTTTATGTATGTATATAACCTGAAAGTTTGCAGTCGTCGGCTTCAGCCACCACGCATATAATGCGGAGGTGTTCGGTAAAGCGCGTAGTCACACTTGATCCAACGTCTTGGTCCATTGAGGAGGTGATAGCGCGGTGAACAAGCCAATCGGACTATATAGCTTTAACACTTTCACTTAGCCATAGGAGTTTGACAGTGGGGCTATGATATAGCCCCTAGTACTTCTGCGTTCATCCGAATACGGTGCGCGTTCGTACATGACCGGGAAACCGGTCCTTCGTTAATGCTGAGGAATCGCGAGGATTCCGCTGAGTCATCGAGTGGTTGACCAGTCTCTCGATGTATCATGACAGTCAGTTTTTGGCTTTCTCTACTGAGGTGCTCATCCAGATGAACCAGGGCACAATCATAGTAGTTCTCCCGGTGCGGCCTTAGCCGATAGAGCGGAACGTAAGGTAGCAAAACAAGGGAGCCGGGCAAACCCAACTATTGACCAAAGACATGATTCGGAGCTGATGCATATAAGGCCAAACTCGCGACGCCGAACACTCCCTAAGGTATTCGGACTTCATAACATATACTGGGCTAAGTAACACCCTCGATAATGAGCCCTTAGTTTCTAGGTACATGCATTAGTCTGGTGTGGCGAAATGCCAATGACGCCAGTATCCCTTCCGGTTGTGTTAATTGTCCGGAGGGTATGAAGCAACAAGAGATGTTAAAAAATGTTTACGCAGGGTCTTAATCTAAAAGAAACCTTTCAGCGGGGCCCTGCTGCATGTCTGTGCCTTTGTCTGTGTTGTGTCATATCCTGGAAGGCTATAGCACGATGATCATCTGTAAAAAGGAAAACCCCAGGTGAAAGACTTCGTGCGAAAAGTTGGTTATTCTGAATGAACCATAAAAATGCAATCGTTATTGTATTAATAGGGTCAAGCCGAACTATGGGCTTTTTTACATGTGGGCAGCCCCTAGCACCACCTATGGGGGTATATCCGTCGACCCAAGCTCAGGTTTATCTGGGTTGTTACAACTGGTGGTGCACCGGACTTGTCTAACCGTGTTCGTGCTCTTGACGACTGATCATTTATTCTGGTTGGAGAGGCTGTTTAGTGTTCGGTTGCTAGAGCCGCCACATATTATTCCACGCGTAAGGAATGCTCTGTATTTCCGCTAACTGTGATGACACCATGTGGACCAGCCATCTTAAGTTTAAGATAAGCGTAGTGCGGCACTGCATTGAAACGAGCGAAGGCCGTTCTTCCGAGTAGTGCGTGATAGCCGCTTCGGAATGGAGCGATGTCGAAGATTAATTCTTCGCTTCTGAAGTTGTTGGGAGAACCGAATACAACATCTAGTACTAGAGAGCCCGTGCAACGGGCCTCGACGCCTGGTATTACTCCTTTAAATGTAGTGTTGCTTTGGCTCATTCTTGACGGGTCTATCCCCATTTTGCGGACAGTGTGCTTATATATCAGATTGAGACTACTGCCACCGTCCATAAGGACTCGGGTGAGATGGTATCCGTCAATTATTGGGTCGAGCACCAAGGCAGCCGATCCTTCGTGCCGGATACTAGTCGGATGATCCCTGCGATCAAAGGTGATCGGGCAGGCCGACCAAGGATTGAACTTGGGGGCGACGGGCTCTATAGTGTATATGTCTCGGAGTGTGCGTTTGCGCCTTCTCTTTGGTATGTGAGTTGCGTAAATCATATTCACTATTTTGACTTCTGGTGGGAATTTTTTCTGCCCCCCAGTGTTCGGCTGGAGAGGCTCATCCTCGTCTTCACTTGGCGTCTCCCTCCCTTTGTGTTTGGCGTTTAGCTTGCCGGCCTGCTAGAAAACCCAGCACTCTCTGTGGGTGTGATTTGCAGGTTTTTCGGGGGTGCCATGAATCTGACATAATTTGTCTAGAATCTTATTTAGGCTGGACGGTCCATCTCTACTACCTTTGAATGGCTTTTTCCGTTGACCAGGTCGAGAGCCCTTGAATCCGTCGTTGACCGCCGATTTATCTGGGCTGTCTTCATTATTTCAATGCTTGCTTTTATTGCGTCGCAGTTTCCCGTTGCCATCCCTGACTTCAGATGCGCCTGGGTCGCTGGTGCCGCTACGGGCCAGCCAACTGTCCTCGTCCGTGCAAAAGCGGGTCATAAGGCTTGTTAGGGCGGCCATTGTCCTCCGCTTTTCTTGGCCGAGGTGTCTGGCAAGCCAATCGTCCAGGACACTGTGCTTGAAAGCCGCTAAGGCTTTGGCATCCGGGCAGTCGATGATTTGATTCTTCTTAGTGAGAAATCAGTTCCAACGCTTACGGGCTGACTCTCCGGGTTATTAGATTATGTGACTTAAATTGTCTGCATCCGGAGGTTGGACGTAGGTCCCTTGAAAATTGTCCCTGAAAGCGTCCTCAAGTTCCTCCCAACTTCCGATTAAGTTTTTGGGGAGGCTTTTCAACCAGTGTCGAGCTGGTCCTTTCAACTTGAGGGGCAGGCATTTTAATTATGGCGTGGAGATCATCTCCGCGAGCCATGTGGATGTGGAGGATAAAGTCCTCAATCCAGACCCCAGGGTCTGTTGTTCCGTCATATGCCTCTATATTCACGGGTTTAAATCCCTCTAGAAATTCATGATCCAGCACCTCATCGGTGAAGCATGGGGAGTGCGCGGCACCCCTGTATTTGGATGTTTCATGGCATGTTGTCGACGGTTGTTGTGTTCGGTGTTGATTCCGAGCTGGTATTCGATCAGTATGAGCACGCTTCCTAGATCCATAGATGGACCTGGCCATACCGGCTTTTTTGTCCAGGAGCTCACGTAAATCGTGCTGACTTGTGTGCGGCATCATTAGCCTCCCTGTCGTGGCCGTGGGGTGGTCGGTCCGGCTGGTCAGCCGTTTTATTTTTTGGCTGGATGGGCTCTATAGCCTCATTGTCGAATTCGGGCAGCAGCTTGCGCTTTGGGTAGCTCTTTGTGTGGTGATCGCCACCATATTTTTCTTCAGTGTCGAGCACTTTGTTCCATCTGTGGTTGAGCGTATCCTGCGCAGCGTTAAGCCTTTGCTTCTGCTTCTTCAAGCTCCTTGCGGTGGCAATAAGCCTTCTATGGAGGTTCTCTTGCTCCAAGTGTTTTTCTGGGATGATGAGTGCATCGTCATCCGGACTGTTCTCCTCTCCGGAGACAAATTGATGAGTTTTACCCTCGGCATCTCCATGATCAGATACCGGCTCTGGACTATGTTCACCGTCCCCGGGCTCATCCTGCTCCATCGCTGGGTCCATGGGGTCGTCGTTTCCTTTGGAATCGACCGGGGTATTATTTCTTCTTGCGCTGTTATCCTTGTTTTTACTGTGGCGGGATTTAGAGCGGCGCCTACGTCGTCGCTTTGGTTGATGCTTGATGGGATTGTCCTCCATTGCATCCTTGCCATTGCTTTCTTTTGGGGTGTCCACCATGTATATATCATATGATGAGGTGGCTGTCCAGCGCCTCGTGGGTGGTGGTTCCTGTTCGTCTCCAGCATCGTCGTCCATACCATTGATGTCTTTGGAGTCGAAGTCAAGCGTGTCGGTTTAGTCATCGACAGTGGCTATGAAGTGGGTGGTGGGTGGGGAACGAATTTCTTCGTCGTCCGCTTCCCACTCGAGCCGGACATAGTTTAGCCAAGAGTCCCCTAACAGAGGATGACCTTAATTAATTTAGTACGTCGCCCAAGGGCGAGTGCTGAAAGATATCCGCGGAGGTAAACTCGATGACCGGTGCCCAATCAGATTCGATAGGCGTGGAGGTACGCGGTTCGGATCCTATGGTCGGAGACGAGTCCGAGGGTCCGAAGACACAAATCTCTTTGGAGGTGAAGACTGTGTTCGGCTCCGGCGTCGATGAGTGTGTGGCCTCTGTGGTGGGGTCCATCCACCCGTCCTCGCATGGCGCAATCTGCTCCAGATTAAGGGCCGGGGCAGCCGCAGGTGCGATCTCCCGAACACCGTCCGACGACATATCTGAGTCATGCTCGTCGTGACTGTTCGGCGCTCCTCACATGGGCTCGAATCCATGGAAGATCAGGTCTCCGCGGATGTTGGCAGCATAGTTCAAGCTTCCAAACCTAACTTGATGGCCAGGTGCGTAGCTATCGATCTGCTCCAGATGGCCAAGCGAGTTGGCCCGTAGTACGAAGCCGCCGAATATGAAGATCTGTCCGGGGAGGAAAATCTCACCCTGGACTGCACCGTTGAAGATGATTGAAAGAGCCATCAAGCCTTATCGTGATGACACAATGGAACTCTCAATGAAAGCACCAATGTCGGTGTCAAAACCGGCAGATCTCGGGTAGGGGGTCCCGGACTGTGCATCTAAGGTTTATGGTAATAGGAGGCGGGGGACACGATGTTTACCCAGGTTTGGGCCCTCTCGATGGAGGTAATACCCTACTTCGTGCTTGATTGATCTTGATGATATGAGTATTACAAGAGTTGATCTACCACGAGATCATAGAGGCTAAACCCTAGAAGCTAGCCTATGATTATGATTGTTGTTGTCCTACGGACTAAACCCTCCGGTTTATATAGAATCCGGAAGGGGCTAGGGTTACACAGAGTTAGTTACAAAGAAGGAGATCTACATATCCGAATTGCCAAGCTTGCCTTCCACGCAAAGGAGAGTCCCACCCGGACACGGGACGAAGTCTTCAATCTTATATCTTCATAGTCCAACAGTCCGACTAAAGTATATAGTCCAGTTGTCAGAGGACCCCCTAATCCAGGACTCCATCAGTAGCACCTGGGTATTTGATACTGGTTCTGTAGCTCATATTTGCAACTCAAAACAGGGGCTACGGATTAAACAAAGATTGGCTAAGGACGAGGTGATGATGCGCGTGGGAAATGGTTCCAAGGACGATGTGATTGCCGTTGGCACGCTACCTCTACATCTACCTTCAGGATTAGTTTTAGACCTGAATAATTGTTATTTGGCGCCAGTGTTGAGCATGAATATTATATCTCGATCTTGTTTGATGCTAGACAATTATTCATTTAAACCAGAGAATAATGGTTCTTCTATTTATATGAGTAATATCTTTTATGGCCATGCACCCTTGCTGAGTGGTCTATTTTCATTGAATCTCGATTGTGATGATACAGATGTTCATAATATTGAAGCCAAAAGATGCAAAATTGATAATAATAGTGCAACTTATTTGTGGCACTGCCGTTTGGGTCATATCGGTGTAAAGCACTTGAAAAAACTCCATGCTAATGGACTTTTGGAATCACTTGATTATGAATCACTTGGTGCTTGCGAACCGTGCCTCATGGGCAAGATGACTAAAACTCTGTTCTCTGGAACAACGGAACAAGCTACTGACTTATTGGAAATAATACATACCGATGTATCCGGTCCAATGAGTGTTGAGGCTCGTTGCAGGTGTCGTTATTTTCTTACCTTCACAGATGAGTTGAGCAGATATGGGTATATCTACTTAATGAAGCATAAATCTGAAACATATGGAAGGTTCAAAAACTTTCAGAATGAAGTGGAAAATCATCGTAACAAGAAAATAAAGTTTATACGATCTAATCGTGGAGGTGAATATTTGAGTTGCGAGTTTGGTCTTCATTTGAAACAATGTGGAATAGTTTCGCAACTCACGCCACCTGGAACACCACAGCGTGATGGTGTGTCCGAACGTCGTAACCGTACTTTATTGGATATAGTGCGATCTATGATGTCTCTTACTGATTTACCGCTATCATTTTGGGGTTATGCTTTAGAACGGCTGCATTCACCTTAAATAGGGCACCATCAAAATCCGTTGAGACGATGCCTTATGAACTGTGGTTTGGCAAGAAACCAAAGTTGTCGCTTCTTAAAGTTTGGGGTTGCGATGCTTATGTGAAAAAGCTTTAACCTGATAAGCTCGAACCCAAATCTGAGAAGTGTGTCTTCATAGGATATCCAAAGGAAACTGTTGGGTACACATTCTATCACAAATCCGAAGGCAAGATATTTGTTGCTAAGAATGGATCCTTTCTAGAGAAGGAGTTTCTCTCAAAAGAAGTGAGTGGGAGGAAAGCAGAACTTAATGAGGTAATTATACCTTCTACCATATTGGAAAGTAGTTCATGACATAAATCAGCTCTAGTGATTCCTACACCAATTAGTGAGGAAGCTAATGATGATGATCATGAAACTTCGGATCAAGTTACTACCGAACCTCGTAGGTCTTCCACAGTGAGATCCACACTAGACTGGTACGGTAATCCTGTTCTGGAAGTCATGTTACTAGACCATGGTGAACCTACGAACTATGAAGAAGCAATGATGAGCCCAGATTCTGTGAAATGGCTTGAGGCCATGAAATCTAAGATGGGATCCATGTATGAGAAGAAAGTGTGGACTTTGGGGGACTTGCCCTATGATCGGCAAGCCATTGAAAATATATGGATCTTCACGAAGAAGACTGATGCTGACGGTAATGTTACTGTCTACAAAGCTCGACTTGTTACAAAAGGTTTTTGATAAGTTCATGGAGCTCGACCAGTAGTGATGCTTAAGTTTGTCCTAATCATGTTAGCGATTGCTGCATTTTATGATTATGAAATTTGGCAGATGGATGTCAAAATTGCATTCCTGAATGGATTTCTAGAAGAAGAGTTGTATATGATGCAACCGAAAGGTTTTGTCGATCCAAAGGGTGCTAACAAAGTATGCAAGCTCTAGCAATCCATTTATGGACTGGTGCAAGCTTCTCAGAGTTGGAATAAACGCTTTGATAGTGTGATCAAAGCATATGGTTTTATACAGACTTTTGGAGAAGCCTGTATTTACAAGAAAGTGAGTGGGAGATCTGTATCATTTCTAATATTATATGTGGATGACATATTACTGATTGGAAATGATATAGAATTTCTAGATAGCATAAAGGGATACCTGAAAAAGAGTTTTTTAGTGAAAGACCTCGGAGAAGCTGCTTACATATTGGGCATCAAGATCTATACAGATAGATCAAGACGCTTAATTGGACTTTCACAAAGCACATACCTTGATAAAGTTTTGAATAAGTTCAAAATGGATCAGTCAAAGAAAGGGTTCTTGCCTGTGTTACAAGATGTGAAGTTGAGTCAGACTCAATGCCCGACCACTGCAAAAGATAGGGAGAAAATGAAAGTCATTTCATTTGCTTCAGCCATAGTTTCTATCATGTATGCAATGTTGTGTACCAGACCTGATGTGTGCCTTTCTATAAGCATAGCAGGGAGGTACCAAAGTAATCCCGGAGTGGAACATTGGACAGCGGTCAAGAACATCCTAAAATACCTGAAAATGACTAAGGATATGTTTCTCATTTATGGAGGTGAGAAAGAACTCGTCGTAAACGGTTATGTCGATGCAAGCTTTGACACTGATCCAGATGACTCAAAGTCGCAAACCGGATATGTATTTTTACTGAATGGAGGAGCTATCAGTTGGTGCAGTTCCAAGTAGAGCGTCGTGGCGGGATCTACGTGTGAACCGGAGTACATTGCTGCTTCGGAAGCAACAAATGAAGGAGTATGGATGAAGGAGTTCATATCCGATCTAGGTGTCATACCTAGTGCATCGGGTCCAACAAAAATCATTTGTGACAATACTGGTGCAATTGCCTTGGCAAAGGAATCCAGATTTCACAAGAGAAGCAAGCACATCAAGAGATGCTTCAATTCCATCTGTCATCAAGCGTCAGAGGGAGACGTAGAGATTTACAAGATACATATGGATCTGAATGTTGCAGACCCATTGACTAAGCCTCTTCCACGAGAAAAACATGATCATCACCAAAACTCCATCGGTGTTAGAATTGTTACTTTGTAATCTAGATTATTGACTCTAGTGCAAGTGGGAGACTGAAGGAAATATGCCCTAGAGGCAATAATAAAGTTATTATTTATTTCGTTATTTCATGATAAATGTTTATTATTCATGCTAGAATTGTATTAACCGGAAACTTAATACATGTGTGAATACATAGACAAAAAATAGTGTCCCTAGTATGCCTCTACTAGACTAGCTCGTTAATCAAAGATGGTTATGTTTCCTAACCATACGCATGTGTTGTCATTTGATGAATGTGATCACATCATTAGGAGAATGATGTGATGGACATGACCCATCCGTTAGCTTAGCATTATGATCGTGTTAGTTTCATTGCTACTGCTTTCTTCATGACTTATACAAGTTCCTTAGACTATGAGATTATGCAACTCCCGAATACCGGAGGAACACTAGCAAACGTCACAACGTAAAAGGGTGATTAAAAAGGTGCTCTACATGTGTCTCTGAAGGTGTTTGTTGGGTTGGCATAGATCAATATTAGGATTTGTCACTCCGTGTTACGGAGAGGTATCTCTGGGCCCTCTCGGTAATACTCATCACTATAAGCCTTGCAAGCATTGTGACTAATGAGTTAGTTGCAGTATGAAGTATTATGGAACGAGTAAAGAGACATGCCGGTAACGAGATTGAACTAGGTATTGAGATACCGACGATCGAACCTCGGGCAAGTAACATACCGATGACAAAGGGAGCAACGTGTGTTGTTATGCGGTTTGATCGATGAACATCTTCATAGAATATGTAGGGACCAATATGAGGATCCAGGTTCCACTATTGGCTATTGACCGGAGACGTGTCTCAGTCATGTCTACATAGTTATCGAACCCGTAGGGTCCGCACGCTTAACATTCGATGACGATTGGTATTATGAGTTTATGTGTTTTGATGTACCGAAGATAGTTCGGAGTCCCGAATGTGATCACGGACATGACGAGGAGTCTCTAAATGGTTGAGACATAAAGATTGATATATTGGACGGCTATATTCGGACACCAGAAATGAACCGGGTGATTTCGGAGAAAACCGGAGTGTCGGAGGCGTTACCGGAACCCCCCGGGGAAGTATTGGGCCTTAGTGGGCCTTAGGGGAGAGAGAGGGCAGCAGCCCAGGAGGTGGCGCCCCCCCCCCCAAGGGGAGTCCGAAGTCTGAATTTGACTAGGGGAAGGGGGCGCAGCCCCTCTTTCCCTCTCCCTCTCCGTCTCGTTCTTTCCCCCTTCCCCCTCCTAGTTAGACTAGGAAAAGGGGAGTCCTACTCCTACTGGGAGGAGGACTCCTCCCCTCCTTGGCGCACCCAAGGGCCGGCCGGCCTCCCCCTTGCTCCTTTATATACGGGGGCAGGGGGGCACCCTAGGACACATAAGTTTCTCTTAACCGTGTGTGGTGCCCCCTCCACAGTTACACACCTCGATCATACCATCGTGTGCTTAGGCGAAGCCCTGCGCCGGTAGCATCATCATCATCGTTGCCACGCCGTCATGCTGACGAAACTCACCCTCATGATCAACTGGATCAAGAGTATGAGGGACGTCATCGAGTTGAACGTGTGCTGAACGCGGAGGTGCCGTACGTTCGGTACTTGATCGGTTGGATCGCGAAGAAGTTCGACTACATCAACTGCGTTATTGAAATGCTTCCGCTTTGGGTCTTTGAGGGTACGTGGACACACTCTCCCCTCTCGTTGCTATGAATCACCTAGATATATCTTGCATGATCGTAGTATTTTTTTAAATTACCGCGTTCCCCAATATAAGAAGTGTGGGTGTGCTGTAGGCTCTTTTGTGTACCGTAATTATGCAATGATGTGGATGACCACTGCAACCAGGGAAATTTGGACCAAAATTTGCACATTCAAACTCATCACACATGGAGTAAGCTATATGAATCATTTGTGATGTTCACATATCATACACAGTGTTGAATAAGGGACCGTGTCTGATGACACTTTGGGCGCCAATTTTTCGCTGTACCAAGCCAAATTTTTTGGCTTCCACGGAAATATCTACCTCCCCCCTCCTCCCGACCAAAAGCCACATTCCCCTTGTTTCTGCCTTCCTTTCCAATTTCATACCTTCACTGCTTGCTTGCAGCGTCGCCTCCTCACCGGTGATGCTCCTTCCCGCTGCTCGGCCTTGTCGATCTTTCCAGGTAATCCACACCCAACCCCATCCTCCTCCTTCTACATCCCACATGCCCCAACCGCTGGCGTGACACCTTTCACCCAAATCACTGACCCATCCTCCAAATAAGCGCTACCTAAGCCATGGTGCATGCAGTATAGCCAGGAGCTCAAGGAGCATCTGGCAGCGGAGAAGCAAGTCATGGCCACACACGCGGATGAGGTCGCAATGGCTGCCATTCGTGCCGACCCCCGGATCTTGGGGGAGCACCTCATCATCGAGGCCACCGTCGACACCTCGCGCGTCGACGCCATCACGCGATTGGCTGCTTTAGATGACAATTCGTGGCGTTTTCTCAAGGCCACCATCGGTGCCTTTGACAAAGACTATGAGGTGTTTTCTCAGTGTGCCCGTGCTTACCTCAACTCCAGAACCAATAGGTTGGTGCCCGGAGAGGCTCAGGCAACTCACCACTACTAGGAGGGCACCCATGATGTGGACTCCTCGCCCTCTTCAAAGTCCAAGGAGCCAATTGTCAATTATTATTATTTTCATTTGTTGTGGTGTTTAGTTAACTGTTTGGTTCAATTCTGCAATGCAATGTTCAATTGTTGTGGGTACAATTTTGTATTGTTATGCATGTGGGGAATTAATCGAATTTGGATGTACTAAATACATGAGAAACATATAGAATTGCTATATTTCCTAGTTCTTAATCATGCTTGGTTTGGATAAATGGCTTTTCCATATGGCTCAAATTAATCTTCTAAATATGTAATGTGTTTATTTTTCATCAACATATTTTACTAATAGTATGCCAACCCTCACTTAACCTGATCAATAACTACCTTATATGTGTTGAAGGGAAACAATGGGAGGCATCGAGGTTTACCATCGAGGTTTGCACATGCATGGTCCTTTGTCTAATAGCACATTATTGTACATTTGCAGGAACCATTCTAATATTTAGGTTTTTAAAAAATTGGTTTTGCACATGTAGCTCCTATTGTCAGAAGTTTTTACCCACTGCTCGACCCATTTTTCATATGGGGAAATGAGTTGTCCATGAATATCAGTCAAGTCAAGAGACTCAAAAAGATTGTTAGGACAAAGAAACTAGCGATGAAAAACAACAAGATCTTTGTCTGCACAGTGAAGAATACATTAGTAAACTACATGATGGTACTAACTCTTATACCTTGTATTTTTATTCCTTTGCGCTATTTCCAAACTTAGAGAAGATATTTATGCATATCTTTATTTTCAGGCCTTTCTAAAGTAGTTCACTGATGATTACCTCTCAAACCACCTGTATGGTCAGGAGGCAAGGAAGGTATTCAGACAACACCCAGGGTACAATACTGAGTCTTCCTCAATAGGACAAAGGATGGACAGTCAATCATCCATAGGCACCGGCCTAAAGTTGCAAGGACCTTCAACATCATTGAAGGCTCAATATTGGCCTTCTACTTCGGTAGTTTTCCAGATGAGATTCATCAATCTATCTACCGTCTATGATGCTAATTCCCAAAGGTTATAGATGTTGTATGTGAAACTTGGTGCTGGTGCAGTTGTGTAATGGGGTAGCAAGCTATATGCCTATATGGTGAAACTGAGTTATGAAGCTGTATGATGTTGTACTATGATGTATTTCAATTATGAAATCCTAGTTCCGTAATACGAAAATGAAATATATTGTGTGCTTAATATGAAATGTCAATTTTATTAAGAAATGGAATAATAATAATAGGCCAATTATCCTACTTATTGGGAAAATGCCGTGGGTGATAACCTCTATTGCAAACGGTTATTGGGAAAACGCCATGGGTAATAACCTCAGACAACCCACACAGTTTCTAGGAAGTAAACATGTTGGATTAATGAACAATGACACACAAATTCCTCTGGAAAACTGTTTGCGTTAGGCCACCTTGCCCAAACATTTCCACAAAAAAGTTTATGTGGTGGATAGCCTATGCCACACAGTTTTTGCTAGGCACCGTGCATGATGAATTCAATAACGCAAACGATAAAATTGTTAATATCGCCAGGAATGGCAACACTATCACAGGCGATCTGATGCGAAAATTATGTGTGATGAACGTGCGAATGGAAATGTTTGTCTGGGATTCACCATGTGGGATGTACATATGAATGGAAACGTATTTCTTGGATTGACTGTGTGGCATGTACATATGAACGGAAACGTATTTCTTGAATCGACTCTGCGGGATGTTGATACGTCTCCAACATATCTATAATATATGAAGTATTCATGTAGTTATATTATCATTCTTGGATGTTTTACAATCATTTTATAGCAACATTATATCATTTTTTGGGACTAACCTATTAACATAGTGCCCAGTGCCAGTTGTTGTTTTCTGCTTGTTTTTTACTTCACAGGAAATCGATATCAAACGGAGTCCAAACACAGCGAAAATTTTTGGAGATTTTTTTTGGACCAGAAGACCCAGGTGATGTCTACTACACAACCTTCTTCTTGTAGACGTTGTTGGGCCTGCAAGTGCACAGGTTTGTAGGACAGTAGGGAAGTACCCTCAAGTGGATGACCTAAGGTTTATCAATCCGTAGGAGGCGTAGGATGAAGATTGTCTCTCTCAAAAAACCCTGCAACCAAATAACAAAAAGTCTCTTGTGTCCCCAACACACCCAATACAATGGTAAATTATAGGTGCACTAGTTCGGCGAAGAGATGGTGATAAAAGTGCAATATGGATGGTAGATAAAGGTGTTTGTAATCTCAAATAATAAAAACAGCAAGGTAACTAATGATAAAAGTGAGCGTAAATGGTATTGCCATGATAGGAAACAAGGCCTAGGGTTCATACTTTCACTAGTGCAAGTTCTCTCAACAATAATAACATAGATAGATATTATAACAAGCCCTCAACATGCAACAAAGAGTCACTCCGAAGCCACTAATAGCGGAGAACAAACGTAGGGATTATGGTACGGTACGAAACCACCTCAAAGCTATTCTTTCGTATCAATCTATAAAAGAGTTCGTACTAGAATAACACCTTAAGATACAAATCAACCAAAATCCTAATGTCAGCTAGATACTCCATTGTCACCTCAAGTATCCGTGGGCATGATTATATGATATGCATCACACAATCTCAGATTCATCCAACCAACACAAAGTACTTCAAAGAGTGCCCCAAAGTTTCTACCGGAGAGTCAAGAACGTGTGCCAACCCCTATGCATAAGTTCCCAATGTCACGAAACCCGCAAGTTGATCACCAAAACATACATCAAGTGTCACATGATATCCCATTGTCACCACAGATAATCACGGCAAGACATACATCAAGTGTTCTCATAAAGGACTCAATCCGATAAGATGACTTCAAAGGGGAAGCTCAATTCATCACAAGAGAGTAGAGGGGGAGAAACATCATAAGATCCAACTACAATAGCAAAGCTCGGGATACATCAAGATCGTGCCATAGAGGGAACACGAGAGAGAACACGAGAGAGAGAGAGATCAAACACATGGCTACTGGTACATACCCTCAGCCCCGAGGGTGAACTACTCCCTCCTCGTCATGGATAGCGCCGGGATGATGAAGATGGCCACCGGTGATGGGATCCCCCTCCGGCAGGGTGCCGGAACGGGCTCCCGAGAGGTTTTTGGTGGCTATAGAGGCTTGCGGCGGCGGAACTCCTGATCTATCTTCTGTTCTGGAAGTTTTAGGGTACATAGGTATATATGGGTGCAGGGGGTACGTCGGTGGACCTCCGGGGTGCTCACGAGGTAGGGAGGTGCGCCCAGGGGGCGCCCCCCACCCTCGTGGGCAGCCCGGGACTCCCCTGATGTGCACTCCAAGCCCATCAGGTTGGTTTCCTTCCAAAATTAACTTCTCCAGTTGATTTCGTTCCGTTTTGACTCCGTCTGATATTCCTTTTCCTCGAAACACTGAAATAGGCATAAAACAGTAAATCTGGGTTGGGCTCCAGTTAATAGGTTAGTCCCAAAAAATAATATAAAAGTGGATAATAAAGCTCAATATTGCCTAAAACAGTAGATAAGTAGCATGGAGCAATCAAAAATTCTAGATACGTTGGAGACGTATCAAGCATCCCCAAGCTTAATTCCTGCTCGTCCTCGAGTAGGTAAATGATAAAAAAGAATTTTTGATCCGGAGTGATACTTTGGCATAATTTCAATGTAATTCTTCTTACTTGTGATATGAATATTCAGATCCGAAAGATTCAAGACAAAAGTTCATATTGACACAAAAATAATAATACTTCAAGCATACTAATCAAAGCAATCATGTCTTCTCAAAATAACATGGCAAAAGAAAGCTCATCCCTACAAAATCATATAGTTAGGCTATGCTTCATTTTTGTCACACAAAGATGTTCCCAACTTCTATACCCCCACAAGCCAGGCAATTGTTTCATACTTAAATAATCTCAAACTTTTTCAACCTTCACGCAATACATGAGCGTGAGCCATGGATATAGAACTATGGGTGGAATAGAATATGATGATGGAGATTGTGTGGAGAAGACAAAAAAGGAGAAAGTCTCACATTGACGAGGATAATCAATGGGCTATGGAGATGCCCATCAATTGATGTCAACATGAGGAGTAGGGATTGCCATGCAACGGATGCACTAGAGCTATGAATGCTCAACAAAAGAAAACTAGTGGTTGTGCATCCAACTTGCTTGCTCATGAAGACCTAGGGCAATTTGAGGAAGCCCATCGTAGGAATATACAAGCCAAGTTCTATAATGAAAAATTCCCACTAGTATAAAAGACAACTTTTGAGACTCACTACATGAAGAACAAGTTGCTACTTTGAAGCACAATATATGAGACTCACTATATGAAGAACAAGGTGCTACTTTGAAGAACAAGTGTGGAAAAAGAGATAGTAGCATTGCCCCCCTTTTTTGGGCCTTTCCTTTTTTTTGGCATTTCTTCTTTTTTATTTTTTTTGATTGGGCAATGTTCTAATAATGATGATCATCACACTTCTATTGATTAAAACATAAGGATTACAACTCGAAACTTAGAACAAGATATGACTCTATATGAATGCCTCCGGCGGTGTACCGGGATGGTGCAATGAATCAAGAGTGACATGTATGAAAAATAATGCATGGTGGCTTTGCCACAAATATGATGTCAACTACATGATCATGCAATGGCAATATGACAAAAGTAATGTATGTCATGATGATGATGATGGGAGTTGCATGGCAATATATCTCGGAATGGCTATGGAAATGCCATAATAGGTAGGTATGGTGGCTGTTTTGAGGAAGATATAAGGAGGTTTATGTGTGATAGAGCGTATCGTATCACGGGGTTTGGATGCACCGGCGAAGTTTGCACCAACTCTCAAGGTGAGAAAGGCCAACGCACGGTACCGAAGAGGCTAGCAAAGGCAGAAAGGTGAGAGTGCGTATAATCCATGGACTCAACATTAGTCAAAAGAACCCATATACTTATTGCAAAAAGTTACAAGCCATCAAAAAATTCAAGTACTACGCGCATGCTCCTAGGGGGATAGATTGGTAGGAAAAGACCATCGCTCGTCCCCGACTGCCACTCATAAGGATGCACAAGCCAGGTACACTTCATGTTTCAAATTTGTTACACAACTTTAACCATACGTGCATGCTACGGGACTTGCAAACTTCAACACAAGCATTTCTCAAATTCACAATTACCCAACTAGCACGACTTTGATATTATCACCTCCATATCTCAAAACAATTATCAAGCATCAAACTTATCTTAGTATTCAATTCACTCAAAAGAAAGTTTCACATATCTTGAATACCAAGTATATTAGCATTAAGCAAATTACCATGCTATTAACGACCCTAAAAATAATCTACGTGAAGCATGATAGTTCATATATTTCTAAAAAATAAAACTACCACCATGCTCTAAAAGATATAAGTGATGCACTAGAGCAAATGACAAACTACTCCGAAAGATATAAGCGAAGATCAATGAGTACTAAATAATTATGCAACTATGCAAAGAATCTCTCTCATTTAAGAATTTCATATCTTGATACTTTATTCAAACAGCAAGCAAATCTAAAGAAAACTACAATGCAAGGATATCACAACTCATGTGAAGAAGCAAAAACTTAGGCTCAACCGATACTAACCGATAGTTGTTGAAGAAGAAAGGTGGGATGCCTACCGTGGCATCCCCAAGCTTAGATGCTTGAGACTTCTTGAAATATTATCTTGGGGTGCCTTGGGCATCCCCAAGCTTGAACTTTTGTGTCTCCTTAATTCCTCTCATATCATGGCTTCTCTATTTCTCGAAAAGCTTCATTCACAACAAACTCAACAAGAACTCATGAGATAGGTTAGTATAACCCAATTCAAAACCTTATCATCTTCTACTGTAACAAATCACTAAAATTATTATTCAACATTGATTACTAAATGCCTCTGCATATTTAATACTCCTATCCTCAAATAGAATCATTAATCAAGCAAACATATGCAAACAATGCAACCATAACAGCAATCTGCCAAAACAGTACAGTCTGTAAAGAATGCAAGAGTATCAATACTTCCCTGACTCCAAAAATTTTGAACTAAAATTCCCACTGTAATAAATTTATCAGATCTCAATATGCAAAAAGATTCAACATTATACCACTCTCTGATTTTTCTAGGGAATTTTTGCAACAGCGGTAAACTTTCTGTTTTCAAACAGCAACATGTATACTAGCAAGATAAGCATGGCAAAGGCTATCCTTGACTTCTTTATTGAAACTAAAGATGCAAAACTTTAATCTAAATAACAGCAAGCAAGTACTAAAAAAATAAAATGACGCTCCAAGCAAAACACATATCATGTGGTGAATAAAAATATAGCTCCAAGTAAAGTTACCGATAGACAAAGACGAAAGAGGGGATGCCTTCCGGGGCATCCCCAAGCTTAGGCTCTTGGTTGTCCTTGAATATTACCTTGGGGTAACTCGGGCATCCCCAAGCTTAGGCTCTTGCCACTCCTTATTCTGTAGTCCATCGAATCCTTACCCAAAACTTGAAAACTCCACAACAGAAAACTCAACAGAAAACTCGTAAGCTCTGTTAGTATAAGAAAATAAAACCACCACTTAGGTACTGTAATGAACTCATTCTAAATTCATATTGGTGTAATATCTAATGTACTCCAACTTATCTATGGTTCATACCCTCCGATACTACTCATAGATTCATCAAAATAAGCAAACAACACATAGAAAACAGAATCTGTCAAAAACAGAATAGTCTGTAGTAATCTGTATCAAACATATACTTCTGGAACACCAAAAATCCTACCAAATTAGGAAGTCCTAAGAAATTCGTGTACCAATCCAGAGCAAAACGAATCAGATCAGAAGCACGGTTCTGTGAATTAACGAAACTAATTTACTGGGTGCAAAAGTTTCTGATTTTCAGCAGGATTAACACAACTATCACCGTAAGCCATCCTAAAGGTCTTGCTTGGCACTTTATTGAAACAAAAAGCTATAAAACATGATTACTACAGTAGCATAATCATGTGAACACACAAAAACAGTAAGGATAAATATTGGGTTGTCCCCCAACAAGCGCTTTTCTTTAATGCCTTTCTAGCTAGGCATGATGATGATAATGATGCTCACATAAAAGATAAGAATTGTAATATAACGGGAGCATCATGAAGCATATGACTAGCACATTTAAGCCTAACCCACTTCCTATGCATAGGGATTTTGTGAGAAAACAACTTATGGGAACAATAATCAACAAGCATAGGAAGGTAAAACAAGCATAGCTTCAAGATTTTAAGCACATAGAGAGGAAACTTGATATTATTGCAATTCCTACAAGCATATATTCCTCCCTCATAATAATTTTCAGTAGCATCATGAATAAATTCAACAATATAACCAACACCTAAAGCATTCTTTTCATGATCTACTAGCATAGAAATTTTACTACTCTCCACATAAGCAAACTTCTTCTTTATGGCATACGTATCATCACAATAATCATCATAGATAGGAGGCATGCTTTCATCATAGTAAATTTGCTCATCAAAGCTTGGGGGACAAAAAATATCATCTTCATCAAACATAGCTTCCCCAAGATTGTGGCTTTGCATATCATTAGCATCATTGATATTCAAGGAATTCAAACTAACAACATTGCAATCATGCTCATCATTCACATATTTTATGCCAAGAATTCTATGTAATTCTTCTTCTAGTACTTGAGCACAATTTTCCTTTCCATCACACTCACGAAAGATATTAAAAAGGTGAAGCGCATGAGACAAACTTAGCTCCAATTTTTTTGTAATTTTCTTTTATAGACTAACTAGTGCTAAAACAAGAAACAAAAAGATTCGATTGCAAGATCTAAAGATATACCTTCAAGCACTCACCTCCCCGGCAACGGCGCCAGAAAAGAGCTTAGTTGACGGGGTGTGAGTGGGTGCCCTTTATATTGGCTCCCCGGCAACGGCGCCAGAAAAGAGCTTGATGTCTACTACACAACCTTCTTCTTGTAGACGTTGTTGGGCCTGCAAGTGCACAAGTTTGTAGGACAGTAGTAAGTTTCCCTCAAGTGGATGACCTAAGGTTTATCAATCTGTAGGAGGCGTAGGATGAAGATGGTCTCTCTCAAACAACCCTACAACCAAATAACAAAAAGGCTCTTGTGTCCCCAACACACCCAATACAATGGTAAATTGTATAGGTGCACTCGTTCGTTGAAGAGATGGTGATACAAGTGCAATATGGATGGTAGATAAAGGTATTTGTAATCTGAAATAATAAAAACAGCAAGGTAACTAATGATAAAAGTGAGCATAAATGGTATTGCAATGATAGGAAACAAGGCCTAGGGTTCATACTTTCACTAGTGCAAGTTCTCTCAACAATAATAACATAGATAGATAATATAACAAGCCCTCAACATGCAACAAAGAGTCACTCTGAAGCCATTAATAGCGGAGAATAAACGTAGAGATTATGGTAGGGTACGAAACCACCTCAAAGCTATTCTTTCAGATCAATCTATAAAAGAGTTCGTACTAGAATAACACCTTAAGATACAAATCAACCAAAACCCTAATGTCACCTAGATACTCCATTGTCACCTCAAGTATCTGTGGGCATGATTATACGATATGCATCACACAATCTCAGATTCATCCAACCAACACAAAGTACTTCAAAGAGTGCCCCAAAGTTTCTACCGGAGAGTCAAGAACGTGTGCCAACCCCTATGCATAAGTTCCCAATGTCACGAAACCCGCAAGTTGATCACCAAAACATACATCAAGTGGCACATGATATCGCATTATCACCGCAGATAATCACGGCAAGACATACATCAAGTGTTCTCATAAAAGACTCAATCCGATAAGATAACTTCAAAGGGGAAACTCAATTCATCACAAGAGAGTAGAGGGGAAGAAACATCATCAGATCCAACTACAATAGCAAAGCTCGGGATACATCAAGATTGTGCCATAGAGGGAACACGAGAGAGAACACGAGAGAGAGAGAGAGATCAAACACAAAGCTACTGGTACATACCCTCAGCCCCGAGGGTGAACTACACCCTCCTCATCATGGATAGCGCCGGGATGATGAATATGGCCACCGTTGATGGGATCCCCCTCCGGCAGGGCGCCGGAACAGGCTCCCGAGAGTTTTTGGTGGCTACAGAGGCTTGCGGCAGCGGAACTCCCGATCTATCTTTTGTTCTGGATGTTTTAGGGTACGTAGGTATATATGGGTGCAGGAGTTACGTCGATGGACCTCCGGGGTGCTCACGAGGTAGGGAGGCGCGCCCAGGGGCGCGCCCCCACCCTCGTGGGCACCCCGGGACTCCCCTGACGTGCACTCCAAGCCCATCAGGTTCGTTTCCTTCCAAAATTAACTTCTCCAGTTGATTTCGTTCCGTTTTGACTCCGTCTGATATTCCTTTTCCTTGAAACACTGAAATAGGCATAAAACAGCAAATCTGGGCTAGGGCTCCGGTTAATAGGTTAGTCCCAAAAATAATATAAAAGTGGATAATAAAGCCCAATATTGCCTAAAACAGTAGATAAAGTAGCATGGAGCAATCAAAAAATATAGATACGTTGGAGACGTATCACCAGGATGGGCCAAAGAAGTACCAGAGGGGAGGCCCGAGCTGGGCACAACCCACCTGGGCATGCCTAGGAGCCCATGCGTGCCCAGGGGGTTGTGCCCCCGTCGGTGACCTCCCGCACCACCTCTTTGCCCTATAAATCTCCAAATATACCAGAACCGCCAAAAAAGAAGTTCGTGAGATGGCACCATCTTGATGTATCACAGGCTTTGTTAATATAGTTAGATCATATGGTGTTTTCCCCTCTCTATCTTGTTGTGATGAATTGAGTTTTCCCTTTGAGATTTTGTTTTATCGAATTGAATACTTTTATGGATTTGAGCGCACTTGATGTATGTCTTGCTATGAATACTCGTGGTGACAATGGGCTATCATATTGATTCACTTGATATGTGTTTTGGCACTCAACTTGCGGATTCCGTTGGTGACATTGGGGTAATCTATGGCTAGGGGTTGATGCACGTTCTTGTCTTTGATTCTCCGGTAGAAATCTTGGGGCACTCTTTCAGGTTCTTTGTGTTGGATTGACTATTACGAATCGGAAATTGTTTGATGCATATCGTATAATCAACTAACGGATACTCGCAGTGACATTGGAGTATCTAGGTGACATTAGAGTTGGTTGATGTGTATCATATGGTGTTATTTTAGTACGAACTCTTGGTTAGATCGATTAGAAAGAATAGCTTGGTGTTATTTTAGTACGAACTCTAGGATAGATTGATCGGAAAGAATAACTTTGAGGTGGTTTCATAACCTACAACAATTTATTCTTATGTTCTCTGCTAGATAGAAACTTTGGAGTGATTCTTCATCGCACATGGGGGATGGTTATGTGATCCAATTATATTAGCATTGTTGAGAGATTGCACTTGCCAAAGTACGGACCCTAGGCCTTCTTTTCCAGAATTTCAATATCGTTTGTGCTCCGTTTTATCAATTGCTACATTGATGTTTTTTATTGTTCCTGTTACAAAAATCAATATCTACTATCATTACTACGCTTTTATTACCATCTCTTCGCCGAACTAGTGCACCTATACAAATTACCTTTGTATTTGGTGTGTTGGGGACACAAGAGACTTTTTGTTATTTGGTTGTAGGGTTGTTTCAGAGAGACCATCTTCATCCTACGCCTCCCATAGATTGATAAATCTTAGGTCATCCACTTGAGGAAAAATTGATACTGTGCTACAAAACTCTACGCTTGGAGGCCCAACACGAGTCTACAAGAACAAGTTGTGTAGTAGACATCAAGCTCTTTTCTGGCGCTATTGCCGGGGAGGTGAGTGATTGAAGGTATATCTTCAGTTCTTGCAATTGAATCTTTTAGTTTCTTGTTTTATTACTAGTTTGGTTTATAAAAACAAAACTAGAAAAAAAATTGGAATTGAGGTGGTCTCATATTAATGTCTTTCTTGAAAATGATGGAAAGGAAAATTGTGCTCAGTTGATAGAATAAGAATTCAATAAAATGTTTGACAAAAAATCTTTGAATGATGAGCTTGATTGCAATGTTGTTGGTATGAACTCTCTGAATATCCATGATGCTAACGATATGCAAAGCCGTAAGCTTGGGGATGCTATATTTGATGAATATGATATTTTTAGTCCCCCAAGTTTTGATGAGAAAATTTATTATGATTATAGCATGCCTCCTATTTATGATGATTATATTGATGAAAGTGGGTTTGGAAGAGTGTCAACTCTAGGTACTAATGATCCCACTATTTTGGAGGGTGTTGAATCTTATTATAATAATTATGAAAGTGGATTTGGAGAGGTCATGACTTTATTTGATGATGAATCCGCTATTTTGGAAGAGGTTTCAATTGACTATGACAACGAAGTTGCTATCTATGATGATTATGGTGGTGACATGTATGCTATAAAGAATAATTATAACCATGAAACTTGTCATCATGATTTTAATTTTCAATTCCATGATAGTTATCTTGTTGAGTTTGCTCCCACTACTATTCATGAGAATAAATTTGCTTATGTGGAGAGTAATAAAATTTCTATGCTTGTGGATCATGAAATGAGTGCATTATGTGTTAGTTATATTGTTGAATTCATTCATGATGCTACTGAAAATTATTATGAGAGAGGAACATATGCTTTTACATATCTCAATAATATAAAGTTTCCTCTCTATGTCTTGAAAGTTTTTAAGTTATGCATGTTTTGCCTTCCTATGCTAGTTGATTCTTGCTCCCATAATTTTTTTGTTCACAAAATCCCTATGCATTGGAAGTGGGTTAGACTTAAATGTGATAGTCATATTCTTCATGATGCTCCCGTTATGTTTCAATTCTTTACTTTTATGTGAGCATCATTCAAATCATCATGCCTAGCTAAAAAGGCATTAAAGAAAAGCGCTTGTTGGGAGACAACCCAACACTTTTACCTATTGTTTTTTGTGTGTTCACATGATTAAGCTACTGTAGTAATCATGTTTTATAGCTTTTGTTTCAATAAAGTACCAAGTAAAGCCTTTGGGATGGTGTGGATAATAGTTGATTTTATTATGTGCAAAAAAAGAAACTTTTGCACCTAGTAACAGAATTGATATGCTCTGCTGGAACGTGATAAATTCTTTAATTTTTTATAGATAATTGATATATAAATTTCACATGTTTTCCTAAGTTTTCAGAATTTTTGGAGTAGCATAAGTATGGTAGTTGTCTAGATCATTACAGACTGTTCTATTTTTGATAGATTCTGTTTTCAATGCATAGTTTGCTTGTTTCCTAGTTTCTATGGCTTATATTACTCAATATAAATTCTGTAAATGATAAGGTACAGTAGGTATTGTGTGGGAACAATTATGAATCTTGTCTTTGACAATACCCAAGTAAATGATTTGCTTTATCATACTAACCTATCTCAAGTTTCGTTAAGTTTTCTGTGATTGAAGTTTTCAAGTTTTGGGTGAGATATCGATATGAGGAGAATAAGGAGTGACAATACCCTAAGCTTGGGGATTCAGAAGGCACCCCAAGGTAATGTTCAAGAAAGACCCAAACAAGTAAGCTTGGGGATGCCCCGGAAGGCAACACCTCTTTCGTCTTCAAACTTTATCGATAACCTCACTTGGAGCTATATTTTTATTTGTCACATGATATGTGTTTTGTTTGCAACATCATTTATTTTATTTATATTTGCTTGCTGCTAGTTATAATAATGTTTTGCATCTTTCATTTCAATAAAAATATCAAGTATAGCCTTTACCATGCTTGTTTTGCAAATCTGCATGTTGCTGTTTAAAAGCAGAAAGTTTTTTTATCATTGTCTAAATTGTTCTGGAGATTCAGAACGTGATAAAATCTTGAAATTTTTACAGAATTTGCTATGATAAATTTTCTACAGTATGGTAATTTTCAGAATTTTTGGGTTACAGAAGTATGAATTTTCTTGCATCCTTTACGGATTGTACTGTTTTTATAGACTGTTGTTCTGTTTGCATTGTTTGCATATATTTTCTTGTTTAATGATTCTATTTCAGGATATGACTATTAAATATGCAGAGGCATTTAGTATGCAATGTCAAATAATAATTTTAGTGATTTGCTACAGTAGAGACTGATAAGGTTTTTGCATTGATTTATACTAACTTATCTCACGAGTTCTTGTTGAGTTTTGTGTGGATTAAGTTTTTAAGATTTAGGGGAACCGTGATATAAAAGGAATTAAGGAGACATAAAAGCTCGAGCTTGTGGATGCCCAAGGCATCCCAAGATAGTATTTCAAGAAGTATCAAGCATCTAAGCTTGGGGATGCCCCGGTAGGCATCCCACCTTTCTTCATCAACAATTATCGGTTAGCCTCGGTTGAGCCTAAGTTTTTGCTTCTTCACGTGATGTGTGTTATTCTTGGAATTTAATTTAATTTTGTTTTGCTTGCTGTTTTAATAAGATACTTAGATCTGAAAGTTTTTAAATAAAAGAGAGTGCTCAAATAGCTACCCATTTACTTAACTACTCATTTGATCTTCACTTATATCTTTTTGGAGTAGTTTGTCATTTACTCTTGTGCTTCACTTATATCCCATGAGTAAATTGTTGAATGAATTGAATGTCATGAACTTGAAATTATATGTTCATATCATGCCTAGTAGTAGCTTCACATTGGGTTTAGAAAGTGAAATCTTTTGAAGCTTGACAATCACAATATTGGTCATACAAGCAATTCATGAATGATTAGTATAAGGAAGAGAATTTTCACATGCAAATATATTATCTTCGAAATCTTCTATGATTTAGAATACCCATTATTTATTTTCAAACTTGAGCAAATTAGTTGAAGTTGGAAAAGGAAGACAATGTAATGAGTTATGTTTGGGTATATTTGCATAGAAGTTATATTGTTATGGATCCTCCAACATGTGGTGTTTTCTTAGGATCTTTTGCTAGCCAAAAATTCGTACTAAGTAGAGATACTACTTGTGCAACCAGTTTCTTGCCATGAGTGTCCACCATACTGTGACACCCGGATAATCAAGCTACAATAAAATGTGCTAATGATGCCACGTCACCTCGATTTCTGTTGCTAATCACGTGTTAGTTCAAAACATTTCAAATTCAAATTTGAGTTAATGACAAACAACCAAAGTTTCAAACATTTAAACAAAAATGTTTGGATTGTGTCAAATATTGCATAGGTAATTATAGTGAAGAAAACACATGTTTAATAAATGCTAAAATCCTCTAAAATATATAAAACAGAAAAAGGAAAATAAATAAAAGAAAAAAAATATAAAACAGAAAAAAAACCTTTCCCCTTGGCCTTGGCCCAGACAACAGCCAGGCCGGCGCACCACTACCCCTGGCCTATATGGCCTCGTTCCCCCCAAACCATAACCCAACCACCACCGCTCTCCCCACTCCCCACGTCTCTCCTCTCCCTCTCCCGATCCGATCTGGATCGGGAATGCAACCGCTCCCCCCCTCTCGCGACGCCAGCGCCCTGGCCCATCGTCGGACTCGCCCATCGCAGGACCTTGACGTCCTCCTCCTCATCGGACCGCTCGGGTCGCCACCGCCCCGTCGTCCTCATCTCCTCGTCGCCACGCCGCACGTCGTCCCCAACCTCTGTCGAGCCCGCTGCCCTGAACCCATACGGCCACCGTGAGCCGCCACCTTTCTCCACTCCCTCCTCTCTCGCCGTGCATGCGCGCTCCCCGCGCCCTGACCCCCCTTCTCCCTCGCGCGGCACCGTCCTCTGTTGGCCCCGCCCGGTGCGACCACTTGCTGCTACTTGCTGCATGCTGCTACTCCCCCTCCCCCACCAGCGCCACCCACAGCCGCCGCTGCCCCTGTGCGCTGCTGCCTGCTGCGATGCCGCTCATAGCCATCGCGCCTCGCTGCTCGCTCGCTCTCGCCAGCGCCTCCGACCGCACACCCTCCCTCCTTTGCCCCTGCTAGCCCCTGTCGGCGGCCTCGTCGTGGCCCTCGCGCCCGCTGGCTGCATCATGCACGCTGGCCGCACCTCTCACGCACCGCCGCACGCCGCCGCTCCTCTCATGCGTCATCGACGCCGCACCGCCTCTGGCTGCCTCCACGCTGGCGCCCGACCTCCCCCGCGCCCCTGTTCGTGCGTGCCAGCCGCACTTGCCCGCGCCACTCGCCCCACCGCCGGCGCCCTTCGCCTCCATCGCCCGCCACTCCCCCTTCCTGCTTACCGCCCCGCGCCAGCGCTGCCGCGCCGCGGCCGCCTGCCGGTGGCCACGCCGAGCCACGCCCGGGCGCATGACCCGTCGCCCAACGCCCGTACCCAACACCCGCTAGGCCCCCCGGGCCACTAACTAGGGGGGCCCATGCCTAGAACAAAAAAAGAAGTTAAAAAATGATTTTGAATAAATAAATAAATTATTAATTAATTAATTAGTGACTTAATTAAATTAATTAATTCTGTTAACTAACTAATTGAATCTAACTAAGCTAATATTTTAGTTATAGCTAATTAACTCTGATTAGTCAAACTCTGCCTATGATGAATGGGACCCACATATCAGTTTGACTAAGTCAACTGACTGGTTGACTGCTGCCATCACCCTGACATCATGCTGACATCATCCCACACTATTCTAGATAATGTTGATTTAAATTAATTAAATAAGTTCCAGAAAATGTTTAAACTTTAGAAAATCATAGAAAATAAATCGTAGATCGGATGAAAATACTTTGTATGTGAAAGTTGTCGAGAACGACGAGACGAATCCAAATGCGCAGCCTGTTCGTCCGCCACACATCCCTAGAATAGCGAACACGCAACTTTTCCCCTCTAGTTCATCTGTCTGAAAATGCGAAACACCGGGGATAGTTTCCCGGATGTTTCCCCCCTTCTCCGGTACCACCTACTATCACGTTAGGGCACACCTAGCACCGCTCATTGTCATGTCATGCATCGTCATGCATATGTTTGCATTCTATTTATTGTTTCTTCCCCCCTCTTCTCTCCGGTAGACTACAAGACCAACGTTGCTGCTGCCCCATTCGACTACGGTGTTGACGACCCCTCCTTCTTGACAGAGCAACCAGGAAAGCCCCCCCCCCCTGATCACCAGATATCGCCTATTCTTCCCTCTACTTCTTGCATTAGAGTAGTGTAGCATGTTACTGTTCAGTTAATCCTATTCTATTGCATAGCCTGTCATTGTTGCTACACTTGTTCATACCTTACCTGCAATCTTAAATGGTTAGTATAGGATGCTAGTTTATCATCTGTGGCCCTACATTCTTGTTCGTCTGCCTTGCTATACTACCGGGCCGTGATCACTCGGGAGGTGATCACGGGTATATACTATACATACATACTATACAGATGGTGACTAAAGTCGGGGCAGCTCATTGAGTACCCGCGGTTGATTCACGGATTGGGGGCTAAAAGGACGTACTTTCTCGACGGCCCTCTGAGTGGATCTTTGTGGCGGAGCGATAGGGCAGGTTCAAACCACTTATGCGAGAAGTGGGCTTGGCCCTAGTCGGCGTTCGCGGTTACTTCATAATAACACGCTTAACGAGATCTTGGTATTTGATCTGAGTCTAGCTACTAGCCTATAAACATTAACCAACTATGCGGGAACAGTTATGGGCACTCAACATCGTGGTATCAGCCGAAGCCTTCTTGACGTCAGCGACTGAGCGGCGCGCGCCGGGTTGGACTGGAATGCCTGCTCTTGTATAAGGGAGGCTAGGTCTGCTCATGTTCTTGAGATGGCACGATCTTGATGTATCGCAGGCTTTGTTAATATAGTTGGAACATATGGTGTTTTCCCCTCTCTATCTTATTGTGATGAATTGAGTTTTCGCTTTGAGATTTTGTTTTATTGGATTGAATATCTTTATGGATTTGAGAGCACTTGATGTATGTCTTGCTATGAATACCCGTGGTGACAATGGGGTATCTTATTGATTCACTTGATATGTGTTTTGGCACTCAACTCGTTGATTCCCTAGGTGACATTGGGGTAATCTATGCCTAGGGGTTGATGCACGTTCTCGTCTTTGATTCTCCGGTAGAAATCTTGGGGCACTCTTTCAGGTTCTTTGTGTTGGATTGAGTATTATGAATCTGATTTTTTTTGATGCATATCGTATAATTAACTAACAGATACTCGCAGTGACATTGGAGTATCTAGGTGACATTAGAGTTGGTTGATGTGTATCATATGGTGTTATTTAGTATGAGCTTGGTTAGATCGATTAGAAAGAATAGCTTGGTGTTATTTTAGTATGAACTCTAGGATAGATTGATCAGAAAGAATAGCTTTGAGGTGATTTCGTACCCTACAAGAACTTCTTCTTATGTTCTCCGCTAGATAGGAACTTTGGAGTGATTCTTCATAGCACGTGAGGGATTTTTATATGATCCAATTATATTAGCATTGTTGAGGGATTGCACTAGCGAAAGTACGGACCCTAGGCCTTCTTTTACAGCATTGCAATATTGTTTGTGCTCTGTTTTATCAATTGCTACCTTGCTGTTTTTTATTGTTCCTATTGCAAAAATCAATATCTACTATCATTACTACGCTTTTATTACCATCTGTTCGCCGAACTAGTGCACCTATAGAAATTACCATTGGATTTGGTGTGTTGGGGACACAAGAGACTTTTTGTTATTTGGTTGCAGGGTTGTTTGAGAGAGACCATTTTCATCCTACGCCTCCCATGGATTGATAAACCTTAGGTCATCCACTTGAGGGAAAATTGCTACTGTCCTACAGAACTCTGCGCTTGGAGGCCCAACACGAGTCTACAAGAACAAGTTGTGTAGTAGAAATCATATGTAGATACGAACGGAAACGTATGTCTTGGATTCACTGTGTGGGATGTACTTACAAATGAAAATGATTCGGCCTGTAGAATTGTATGTGATGGCTCGGTTGATTGACACGAGCTCTTTTTGCCCCGCGTGTGTGACCGGTGGGCCTATGCCCGACGGTTTCTAGGTCGTGTGGGAAGGACTCCCCATCGCACAGACAGGCAAGTCGACGGTTTAAAACTCCATCATCGAAAGGGGATAAAAATTGTTTGTATAGTAGCTTGCTGCACTAGTGATCATAGGATGGCGACACATCACTTGATAATAATATGAGGCATAAAGCACCATGTTTAAGTAGAGATTACATGGGAAATAGAGAGGTCAGACCGCTGCATAGAAGAGGAGAGAGTTGCTGATGACAGCGGTGAAGTTGTTGGTGTAGATCGCTGTCACGATGGTTCCCCAGTGATGTCGCTTGAAGCGATGTCGGTATTTCCCCAAAGAGGAAGGGATGATGCAGCATAGCGGCAGCAGGTATTTCCCTCAGATATGAAACCAAGGTTATCGAACCAGTAGGAGAACGAAGCAACACAACGTAAACAGCCCCTGCACATAAATAACAACACCTCGCAACCCGACGTGTTAAAGGGGTTGTCAATCCCTTTTGGGGTACGGCGCCTCAAGATAGGCAAAGGACGTGAGGTAAATTTGTAGATAGGATAAATAGATCGCGGAACAAATAAATTGCTGCAAGGTATTTTTGTATTTTAGGTTTAATATATCTGAAAATAAATGCAAGGAAAAAGTAGATCGCAAGGCAAATATATGAGAAAGAAGACCCGGGGGCCGTAGGTTTCACTAGTGGCTTCTCTCTAGAAAGATAGCAAATGGTGGGTGAACAAATTATTGTTGGACAATTGACAGAAGTTCAAATAATTATGATGATATCCAGGCAATGATCATTACATAGGCATCACGCCCAAGATTAGTAGACCGACTCCTGCCTGCATCTACTACTATTACTCCACACATCGACCGCTATCCAGCATGCATCTAGTGTATTAAGTTTGTGGGAAAACGGAGTAATGCAATAAGAACGATGACGTGATGCAGACAAGATCCGTTGATCTATTGCGGCAGATATGGATCCCATCTTTTTATCCTTAGTAGCAATGATACATACATGTTGGTTCCCTTTCTGTCACCGAGATCAAGCACCGTAAGATCGAACCCACTACCGGGCACCTCTTCCCATTGCAAGATAAATAGATTGAGTTGGCCAAACAAAACCCAAACATCTGAGAAGAAATACGAGGCTATAAGCAATCATGCATATAAGAGATCAAAGAAACTCAAATAACTTTCATGGATATAAAAAGATATAACTGATCATAAACTCAAAGTTCATCGGATCCCAACAAACACACCGCAAAAAGAGTTACATCATATGGATCTCCAAGAGACCACTGTATTGATAATCAAGAGATAGAGATGAAGCCATCTAGCTACTAACTACGGACCCGAAGGTCTACAAAGAACTACTCACGCATCATAGGAGAGGCACCAATGGAAGTGGTGAACCCCTCCGTGATGGTGTCTAGATTGGATCTGGTGGTTTTGGAATCTGCGGCGGCTGGATGAATATTCCGTCGACTCTCCTAGGGTTTCTGGAATATTGGGGTATTTATAGAGCAAAGAGGCGGTCCGGGCAGTATCCGAGGTGGGCACAACCCACCAGGGCGCGCCTGGGCCTCCTGGCGAGCCATGATGGGTTGTCCCCTCCTCGGGACTCCCCCTGGGTGCAACTAGGGCCCGTCTTCTTCCTTCTGGTCCATAAAAATCATCATAAATTGGTGTGGCATTTGGACTGATTTCCTGGGATGTAAAAAACATGCAGAAAACAGCAACTGGCACTTGGCACTATGTCAATAGGTTAGTACCAAAAAAAATGATATAAAATGGCTATTGAATTATTATAAAACATCCAAGATTGATAATAAAATAACATGGAATAATGAAAAATTATAGAAACGTTGGAGATGTATCAGGCACTCAGACTCCACCAAGTGAGAGGGGGAGGGAGACCCCTCCTTCTTATTCTTCTTCCTTGGTCTCCCCCCTATATGGAAGAAGGATTTCCTCTCTGGTCTTTGCCCCCCATGGCCCCCGAGGTGCGGGAGCCCCCTAGATTGGATCTCTCTCTCTCTCTCTC
>NC_041389.1:240186948-240229557 GCF_002162155.2 Triticum dicoccoides
TTCTATGTTCCGTGTTCCTATTTTCTGTCCCTTCATCGTTTCTTATACTTCTGGAGATTGTAACTCTGATTCGAATGAAATTTTGAGGGAATTTTTATCCTGCTTCCTTGTGGCCAAAGGACACCCCAACCGACCTTCACGGAGGCCATAAGCCTTCTTGGAAGGGGCGTGTCGTGTGAGCTTGTGGGGCCTGTGGGCCACCCTTCTATTGATTCTTGCACCAAAAATCCCATATATTCCATAAAAATTCTCCGTAAAATTTATCGTGTTTGGACCTTGTTTGATATCGATTTTTTGTGAAATACAAAAACATGCAAAAAAACAAGAACTTGTACTGGGCACTAGATCAATATGTTAGTCCCAAAAATAATATAAATTGTTGCCAGAAGTATATGAAAGTTGTAAAATAATAGCATGAGACAATAAAAAATTATAGATACGACGGAGACGTAACAGCAGCCCCAAGTTTAATTCCTGCTCGTCCTCAAGTAGGTAAATGATAAAACAAAGATAATTTTTATGTGGAATGCTATCTGGCACCATCTTGATCAAATAATCTAATCATGGCATGAATATTAGGATACAAGTGATTCAAGGCAATAGTCTATCATTTGACATAAAGATATCAATACTTGGGTATACTAACAAACAATCATGCTCTTCAAAATAAAGAATGCTAAAGAACACCATCCCTACAGAATCATATAGCTTAGCATGCTTAGTCTTCCTAGCATAAAGTATAAATCATGAGCACCCCGGTGCCAAACAAAGCAATTGTATCATACTTTTTCATGCTTCAACTTTTTAAACTACACTCAGTACATGAGTGTGAGACATGGACTTAGCACTTTGGGTGGAATAGAGAATGATGGTGGGGGTTTATAAGAATACAAAAGTTGGAGGAAGTCTCGCATCAACTCAGCGGGTCATTAGGCAATGGAGAGGCCTTACAATCGATATCGATGTGAGGAGTGCCATGCAATAGATGCACTAGAGCTATAAGTGTATGAAAGCTCCCTATGAAACTAAGTAGGTGTGCACCCAACTTGCTTTCTCTGAAGGCCTCGAACATTTGAGGAAGCTCGTCATCGGAATATACAAGCCAAGTTCTATAATGTAAAATTCCCACTACTATATGAAGGTGACAGATCATGGAGACTCTCTATATGAAGAACATGGTGCTACTTTGAAGCACAAGTGTGGAAAAAGCGTAGTAGTGTGAACCCCCTCTCCTTTTCTCTTTTTTTTGTTTTTGTTTTTGTTTTTTGTTTTCACTTTTTTTCATGGGCTGTTTTTGTCCTCTTTTTTATAAAATAGTCTCATGGACTTCATCCACACTTTTTAGAGGACTCATTAGTCTACTCCATTATTTTCCTCACTAGTATGGGTAACACGCTAATAATGATGATCATCACACTTTTATTTACTAACAACTTGATAAACTGAATGATATGACTACATATGAATGCCTCTGGTAGTGTACCAGGATGTGCAACGATCTAGCATAGCGAAGATATAAAAAACGGACAAGTCATGAAAATATCATGTTAGCTATCTTATGATCATTCAAAGGAATATGACAACGAACACAAGTCATGTATATGATGATGGTGGAAGTTGCATGGCAATATATCTCAGAAAGGCTATGGAAATGCCATAATAGGTAGGTATGGTGGCTGTTTTTCTAAAAATACATAGTAAGGTTTATGTGTGAAAGAGCGAGTCATTTCACGGGATTTGGATGCGCCGGTGAAGTTTGCACCAAGTCTTGAGGTGAGAACGAGCAATGGAAAGGAGGTGAGAACAGGCAATGCAAAAAACCCTCTAGTATACATAAGTTGAGGGGGAAGGAGAGGGCGCTACACAAGCCGAAGGATTCCCCTCCCCTTGCGCCGGCCCCATGGGGAGGAGGAATTCTCCCCCTTTCCCATTTCGGCCTCCCCAAGTGGGGAAAGGGGGCACCTCCCCTATTGGGCCCTTGTGGCCCAATTCTCCTTCCACCTTTTGGCCTTTTAAGGCCCGTTGATATTTAATTAAATATAAAACCTCCTAACTATTATTTGAGTATTTTGTTATTATTTAACATCTTTGGAAACATTTTCCACCCACATATTATTTATCGGTAATGCCCGGTATTACCTGATAAACTCCGAGACCGTTTTGGTGACCCCGAAAATCTTTCGGTTCTTCTCAAAACTATTTCAAATGTAACATCCCAAAATTCTAAATTTTGGAATGTTATACTCTCTCCGTTCCTAAATGTAGAGTGTATAGTTTTTGGCACGAAAATTAAAGAACGCACGTGAAGGAAAAATTTCACAAGTTTTGGGCAAGTTTACACCTGACTAATTGACATGAGAAAATAGAGGAGCTTGCATGATATAAGGAAATGTAATCAAATCCTAAAAAAATTATCCAAACAAGTGTTGCAACGCAATAGACCTTATATTTTCGATTTTTTAAAAATCTATACACCTTATATCAAGGAATGGAGGGAGTAATAATTAAAATATATGATTGTTTGATTGATTGTTGAGTGATTGATTGAGTGAAATTGATTGGAATTTTAAACTTCTGAAGTTTTGTTAAGAGAGAATAAAAGGAATTTCCAAAAAAATGTTTCTGTTTGAAAATATTTGAATTTGGAAATATTTCAAACATCATGCCACTCAATGATCCTCATGATTTCTTCAATGAAATAGAGTGGGAAGTAAAGAAAAATTTTCATTTTGAATTTGTCATTTAAATTCTCTTTTAACTCAAAGTGGCATTTGAGTGTTATTCAAAAACATTTCTGACAAAGAATACTTGAACAAAAGTGTTGAGAGGGAGTAACATGACACCCCAAAAATGTTGGAATAAAATTTCCATAGAGTTTTGAGGGTCATTTTGATTTTTGTTTGAATTTAAAAAATGATTTTTCAAAAAGTATTTTATTTGACCCTGGAAAATATCGCATTAAATTGGGCTTATTTTTCTAATCATTTTGATATGTAATACTCCTATATTTTATTTTCATTTTATTTTCTAAAATGATTTTTCTTCGCGTGTTATTCCAAAAAAAGGAAGGTACTGTTTTTTGGGCAAATCCGGCCCGATCCATACCGAATCATCACTTTCCTCCTGACGAGATGCTCCAGATCTCCAGCCACCGCCGGAGCATCGCCGGAATCGCGGGATTCTCAAAATCCCTCGCCCCCTCCTCCAAGCCAACCTCCCCCCTATAAATGGCCACCTTCCGCACCCATTTCTCCCCCTAGTCCCTCCTCTCCTCACCCCACGTTGCCGCGCCGCCCCGCCAGAGTTTGCCGGAGCTACAACCGCAATTTGCTCCGCCCTACCCACCGCCGGCCCTCCCCGCCACCCACCGCCGCCACCAGCCGCTCCGCCCCGCTCCGCCGCCCCCGCCCGTCCCCTCGCCTCGCCCAGAGGACCAGCGGAGCCACTCCGCCCGAGCCCCTCGCCGGAACAGCTATAGTAATCCCGACCTGCCTTTTTTTCGTTCTGTTTTTAAAACAGAATAGTTTCAATCTTGTAAAATCCAAAGTTAATTATCTATGAGGTATTTTTGAGTGATTCCAAATGCCTTTTTTTTGAGGAAACACAGTGGGGAAGACCCCCACTGTTACTCATTTTCTATTAATTGATGGGGCAATTACAGATGGTTATACACAAACACATCAAGGAGAGTAAAAATGAAAAAATTACAATGTGTCTAACCAAGCTAGCATTCCCTCTTTTATGCTAGGTTTTGCCTTCTTAATGATGGTGCTGATGTGCTCCTTGAAACAAGTTATGCAGTATGCAATGTCCTTGGTCTTGTTGTCAAAAATGATAGCATCTCTGTGCTTCCAAATGCTCCAACATCCTGCCATATGCATTCTTTAAACCCTATTAGCTTGGTTCTGTTTTTAGCTTCTATCATCATATCATTGGTATTCAGATCAGTGTTCCACTCAAGGTTCAAATTCATCCAGAAATTTTGGCTGAAATCACAGCTGAAGAAAAGATGTTTCAGGAATTTATTAGGCTCCTCTTCACATAGGACACAATAGGTATCTTCAATGTAAAATTGTTTCCTCATCAACATATCTCTTGGTATTTAGTCTATCCAGTAGCAATAACCAGAAGAAGAATTTTTGCTTTGGCAGACAGCATGATTTCCAAATCCATTGGAAAGGTTTAGGTGCCTCAGGTGGGTTTCCAGTAAGATGCAGATATATTCTTTTATTGGAGTAGTGCTTAGATTGCCATTTGAACTGTCATGTGTCATTATTGTCTCTGCTGATGACACTTCTCAAAATGTTGTACAGAACTTGACTTTGTTGCACTACAATCGATGACATTGGCAGGTGGAACATGCTGTAGAAATCATTATCAGTAGCATCTACTGCATTGGCAATGGTGATGTTCTCCTCCTTTGCAAATGAATGGAGCTGAGGAAAGATGTTAATTACAGTATCTTGTTGCCAAACATCCTTCTATAATAGAACATTGTTGCCTTTAGTAGGTTTACAAATTGCCATCTCTTTGAAATCATCTAGAATGGCACAACAATCCCTCCACCAGAATGATCCTACTCTGGTTGGGAAGGTGGGAACAAAACCATCAGAGTAGTAAGTGTCCCATATCATTTCAACCCATGGTATATCCTGTTTATTGAAAAATTTGTATAGTAATTTAACTAGTAGAGTTCTGTTTTTCTTTCTGAGATCAAGAACTACTAATCCTCCAGATTTCTTTGGGAGACATACTGCCTCCCAATTTACCAAGCATTTACCCTGTTTGTTTATTTCATTACCATACCAAAGGAAACTCCTTCCAGATTTTTCAAAATGTTCAAGAATTGTGAAAGGGACTCTGATGGAGCACATAGCAAAGATAGGAAGAGCTGCAACAATTGCTTTCAAATGAACCAATCTCCCTGAATAAGTCATCATACCTGCTATGCCAGATAATCTTTTATCAAGTCTTGATACCATAGGCATGAGATCATCAACTTTTGGTCTGGTAGACCCCATTGGGAGGCCCAAATATGTAAATGGCATATTTTCTTTCTTCCATCATATGATATTGGCCAATTCATGTGCAAATGTATCACTAATGTTAATGGGTACAATTGATGATTTGCTATAATTTACCTTAAGACCAGTAAAAGATGACAAGATCTCAAGTATCTCTCTCATTTTTATCAATTATGCAGGGTCAGCAGGCATTACAATTAATGTATCATCAGCATATTGGATGATAGGATATATTTTAGCCCCAGGATAGTCAACTGGTAGATTAATTTCTCCTTGCTGCCATGCTTTATTCACCAGGATTTGCAGTAGTTCTGCAACCATCACATATAGAATAGGAGAGTACGGATCACCTTTTCTTACACCTCTTTTACATTTTATAACTTTAGCAGGTATACCATTAAGGATAACAGATGAAGTGGCAGTGCTGAGAAACATTTTAGTCCATCTAATCCATTTATCACAGAAACCAAGATGTGTCATCATGAAGTAGATTGCATTGTGATCCACTTTATCAAAAACTTTTCAAAATCAATCTTGAAAATTATAGCTTGATTTTTAGATTTGTGGCACATGTGGATATACTCAAAACTCCATGCCAAACAGTCCTGGATATTTCTTCCTTTAATGAAACCATATTGGTTTTTGCTGATGACAGATAAGATGATCTGCTGAGCTCTATTGGCCAGAAATTTATTTATGATTTTTGCTGGCATGCTGACTAGAGAGATGGGCCTAAAGTCATTAGGTGTCTCTGGATTGTCATTTTTAGGAATGAGGGAGATGAAGGCACTGTTGATGGGCTCCAGATTGACCTTTTCATCTTGGAAGTCCTTAATCAAACTATAGAAACATTCCTTAATAATGTGCTAGCATTTTTTCATAAAGAGTCCACTAAAACCATCAGGTCCAGGAGATTTGTCATTAGGCATGCACTTAATGAAATTGTCAATTTCCTCAATTGTGAAAGGATTTGTTATGTTGTCATCAATCTCCTGTAGAGCCATGTATTGAATGTCAAAATGCTGCACCGTATCTTTTGTTTTTTCAATTCTTTCTTTGAAAGATTGCCATAGAATAGCAGCTTTCTATTCATGTTCATGGACTTCAATGCTATCATATGACTTGATAAAGGAAATGTAGTTATGTCTGAAAACTTGTGTAGCAATAGCATGAAAAAAATTTGTATGCTCATCTCCAAGATTTGCCCATCTAATGTTAGCTCTGATTCTCCAGTATTTTCTTTTGGCTTCAAGTAACTTATTAGTATGCTTGATCAATGCCTTCCTGAAATTAATCTCAATCCTAGTCAGATATCTCTGATCTTCCACACCATCCAGCAGTTTAACATAGAAGCAACAGTGCTCAATAGTTTTGCTTAGTTGAGAGATTTTCTTGCTCCAAACTTTGAGACCCTTTCTGATAGATTTGAACTTAGCCACCATATTTTTTGCAGAATCTGTGAAGAAAGTGTTGTTCTTCCAGTGATTTTCTGTAGTTTCAATAAACCCCTCAAATTCAGTCCAGTATTCCTCAAACCTGAAAAGTTGACTTTTAGGGATTTTGCTGTCAATTTGTACCTTAATAGGTACATGATCTGATGATATTTTAGCCAGAGGAAAATCCATAGTGTTTGGGTGGTCAGATGCCATTCAGAGCTGGTGAAAATCCAATCAAGCTTTTCCAGAAGAGGTGAGTCCTGCATATTACTCCAAGTGAAAGCTCTCCCTTTTAATGGGATTTCAACAAGATCATGATTGATAATAATGTTGTTGAAAATCATCATATTATTATGGTCTCCACCAGCCTTGTTTCTATTCTCAGGTCCTCTAATAAAGTTGAAATCTCCAAGGAACATCCAATATTTAGAAGAGAGAATATGCAGGTTAGTAAGCCACTGTGTAAATTCATTTTTGCCTTCAATAGTGTTTGGCCCATAGATATTGGTGAGCTGCCATTTAGAGTTATAAATGGTGGATGTGAATTCCAAGTAATCTGAAAGTAACTCTGTGAGATTAGCTTACCTGTGAAATGACTGCCATTCCATATTGTTATAATACCTCCTGAACTGCCAGATGATGGGACATGCAGGAATTTGTTAAACCTCCTAGGGCAGAATTTTTTGATATATGATATATCAAATTCCTCTCTTGTTGTTTCCTGAAGTGCAATAATGCTACAAGCACTTTCCTCAATTTTTAGTTTGATGTCATCCCATCTTTCTTGAGAGTTAATACCTCTCACATTCCAACTGCTTTATGTGAATACTATGCTTGCTTGTATAGATTTCATCGGAGAGTGACGACTAGTTTTTCAAGTTTTTGAGAGCGATAATATCTTCACAAACTAACCAGGCAAGTTCACTTTGACCATGCTCTCATACCTATGTTTTTATTGCATTTAGTGGCATCTTTGCAACAACCCTCCAGTAGTGATATTGAATTCTTGTAGTTGAGTACTATGCATGAGGTAGGAACCCATCACCCTGTTACCAAGCCTGGGATGTTATTTATTTTAATGCTACGCTATAGTAGACGGGGTTTGGTATGAGTGCATGAGAGTGGTGTGAAGAAGGACTCTACGTTAATGACGACAACTCCATGATGGCATCTGCAAAGACTGCATCTTCAAGGCCTCAAGACTTCAAGACTCGAGACAAGAATTCAATACACACTGCTGGATGAAGGACGGTTGACGGGCACCCTGGAGAAACCAGCGGATGGACGGGATGCATGGAGAAGCGCCATGACATCTTGCGGAAAGCTTCACCCAGACTCAAAGAGACGGAAGAATACTTCATGCCCGGAAGCTTACCTGTGCAACCGCAAGTCACTATGGGCCATGGCTTGGGTTACCTTAGTTGTGACTCTGGCTGGGACGGTGCTAGCAGATGTAGAACTACGGTAGGATTGGATGAGCACCGGACAGTGGTCAGGGGAACTCTTCGGAAGACCATGTTTCGGTCGTCTTGTTCTCAAACACCCTGAAGTGCGAGAACCTAAAAAGAGGGATAGAATCTTGCGGGTAAACTGTACAAACCTCTGCAGAGGGATAAAACCTAATCAATTAGCCGTGTCCCCGGTTACGAACAACTTGAGCCTCTGGACTTGGATCTATCTCGGAACTCTCAACACCGGACTGATAACTTAATTTTGGGAAACTTATGATGATTTGGGCTATGAGACATCGGTTGGCGGAACCATGTCATGATAGAAAACTCCATAGTACAGACTCTAGTTATTCCTTTGATGTAGGGAAAATAAAACCAGCTTTTATGCAAAACAAAACTCAGACACAAAGCCACAAAGTCATATTGCATATAGTATAGTTTTATCATCTGTTTTCTCATGTTGTGATCTTGCCAGTGCATTCAATGTACTAACCTACACGGTTGCAACGTATCATGTTACAGATACTTTCTTCCGACGAGTAAGAGTGCGATACAGGGTTACGGTCTACACTCAACCTGCCGATGGCGTTGATGGGACTCCACACCCGACTATTTGTTTTCGCTGTGACTTATGAGGTATATATCAGTTTTACGTTATTTATACATGTGATTGCACTTTGATATTTACATTGATGTACTGTGTGTGCCAGCATACTGATCTAGGGATGGCACAGAAACACAGAGGCTTCACCGTCTAAGATCGGGTCGCTACAGATATTGTATTAGAGCACATGTTGACTATAGGACGTGACCCTAGAAATCGGAAAGCCCTTAGGACAGGAAATCTCTAAAACTTTATTTTCAAAAAGATCCTTTATTTCTCATCCTTTCTCGATTTTATCAAACATTCCTACCTAAAATAGTTAGAAGATGCCCTTTCCCTTTTGACCACACGATGAATCAACTGAAGCCGCTCCAAGAAGGACAAGATACCGGATAATTGATGACCTCTTCTGAGTAAAGACGATTTGACCATGCATTAGAAGAGTTGAAGCTAATCCAGTTGAAGACTCCGACGACTTGAAGAATCAGAAGAATTATTTGACCGTTAGAAGACCAAACCCCTGTTATACACTTACGTTAGATGCGACAATTTGTGAGTTGTCATTTGTTTGATGTTTTCCGACAGCCATAAAGTAAAACACGTTTCTTCAAAACTATTGTTTGTATTGTGTGTATCCCTCCCCACCTCTCTCATATCTCATCCCAAAACTTTTGGACCCCATAGATGATGAATGAAGTTGGACCGATATTCTCTGGACCGAAGACTCAGCCGGAGGTAGAGCTATGGATTCGGAACATGGAGAATCACTTCGGGAGCAATTTGATTTCAAGGAAGAATGAAGTATCATACGCTCTTCAGTACTTTGAAGGAAGTGCTGCAACATGGTGGCAAATGCATCAAGCCATACAGGGATGGAATGGAGCAAAGACTTGGGCAGAATTCAAGAAGACTCTGACAAGATCTCATCTATTCCAGAAGCACCATGATACACCAAGAAATAAACCTTGTGCCTGCAAGATTTGCGGAGAAATAGGACACACCCAGGAGGAACACAAGGATGGATGCCCTCATTGTGAGGAGAAACACCCAACTGAGGAATGCCCAACTAGTCAGGTGACTTGTTTCTTGTGTGAAGGAACCACCCACTACCCGGCTCAATGTCACATTTACCCCACGGTTCAACAAACTATTCAGAAGCAGGAAGAAGGAACTAAAGAAGCCCTCCGAGAAGTTATGGAAGAATCTGTAATGAAGGAATGTGTTGAAGACCCTGATGGAGAAGGCCTCAACATATTTTACGCCAATGCCTGCTATTCATGTGGAGAAGAAGGACATTTTTCACAGTATTGCACCAAGGAAAGAAAAGAGTATCTGGATACTTCTCGATAGAAGCAGTGGTGTTTGATCCACAAGGAATAGAAGGTTTGATCAGAACAAAGAAACCCAGGAAGAGAAAACAAAGACACCCTCAGAACAACCCAATTTCTGCAAAGAGAGAAAAGAGTCATATTACCTGTTTTGAATGTAAGGATGTCGGGCATTATGCCAATGATTGTCTGAAAAGGAAGTAAGGAACTCAAGGATCAGGCACCATCACCAAGAAGCCCTGGGACATGTCGGAAGTTATTTGTTTTCGTTGCAAGGAAGCAGGACATTTTGCTAGGGAATGTTCAGATCAGGAGAAAGCTGGAGCTGAGTATTGGAGATGTTGATATCAGTAATAAGTGTAGTATGGAAAACACTTCTATTTTCATGAGAATGCGGAGTTGAGTTACGTAATAGATTACTCAAAGATTGTAATAATTCATGACTCAATAAATTTGATATGTCATATGCTGAAAGGCTTTAAGGAGTTGTTATGTTTTATCTTGGAAATTAATAGTCTGGGTGAACATGGAAGAAAATGAGTTGTGATGCATAAAATGGATGTTGGAAATTGAGTTTGAAGTTTTGTTTGGATGATATGAATGTGCCCAAGGAGATATGTACCTTATTATGAGTATCATTTTTGTTTTACAACTGCAGATGACGACCCTTTATGAATCTTTCCTCAAGGGCCCAGAGACGATCATGACCCTGACAAGTGATCACGATTAAACGAAAATCCTGAAGGACATGATGAAGCATATTCAGCTTGAAGGAGATGCAATCTACAAAGGTTACCCCTTCATGCAAAAGGGAGTGGAACTTTGGTACATGGAGGTACACCTCCACCGTATGAAAGGAGTTTGCCCAAAGATGATGGGGTAGTACTTTTTCATCTCACGTGTACCACAAGCAACTTTCTTTGACGCTGTTTGTGAAGCAGCCATGGAAGCCATACGTCAGATCAGAGAAATACTTGAAACAAGACTCCGTTATACTCAGGAATACCTAAGAGAAGTGCACGCGGAAATGATGGAGATGAAGCTCAAGGCCAGTATGATGAATCAGAAGATTGAAGATTTCAAGGAGCATGTTGCACAATTCCAGTGGGACTGAAGGATCCTCAAGGAGGAAAAATGAATAAAGTGGGAAGTAATGCTTGACCATACCAAACCATGTGGGTGGCAGCATTTGTAATAAAGTACTTTTTCGAATTTGGATTCATGAAAAATGGTTAAGGATGTAATAAAATATTGGATGAACTAGTGCATTTCCTTTCAGGTGTGGTAGTACTCCGTAAAGCCACATGATCAATGGAGAAAAAAAGGCATTGTTCATGACGGTCCATAGAAAGGAGCCGGACAAAATAAGTTGGAGTTTGATTATGATGGTTACCCCAAGAGTATGACAAAATGAAGTACTATTGGATTTAAAGGAGGTTTAAAGTTGGAATATGGAACAACTGTAACTCCACGGATGAGTTAACACTATGCAAGCGCTGAAGTGGACCCATAACCCACAGGCCCAGGATTTGACCAAGGCACAAGCACAATCTTGTTGAAGGAAGAATTTTGGAAGAAGCTGTGAATTGATTAGCAGACGTTACATAGGATGTTACGTAAACCCCGAGATTGTGAAGAATGATAGATGTTTTGTTCAGCTTGCAGAATCAATGGATTTACCCGAACCCAGTTCGAGGACGAGAGAAATTTCTGCAAAGCTTGTGAGGGTGCCCAAGTGTTAAAGATACGAGATTCGCTAAACCTTATACAGGGTAATGATCTGGGTGCGGAATGGATTGATCACCATACCGACTTACTCTTATCATTCGCTCTTGATATTTGGAATGGTAAATCTGAGAGACTTACCCATAGTAAAGTGACGACGCTTGTTGAAGCCTTGCTTAAGCCTTAGAATGGTATGATGATAAACCCATGTACATGGCAGCTGTTGCCAATCGTAGATTATACGGTGAGAATGAAGCCAAGGCCCTTTTTCTGTAGAAACCATTAGTGGTAGACAACCATGAGTATTTCGATAGTTGTCTAGAATGGACGCGGACCTATTAGCTAAGATCCAGTCTCTGACGAACTTCATCTTTGACGAAGCGACCCAAGATTTTGAGGAAAATGCTATGCTTCTGACAGAAGAGCATTAATGAAGGAGCTATTGTAAGATATGTGAAGAGACAGGTATTGTCGGCACTCTGGAGGAAGTATCTGAGTTTATTGGAACCGTAACCTTGCTTTTAAGTGTGGTAGCACCCCTGACCTTTCCGGCCAAAAGACTTGCTAGAAGACCCCCAACCCCTAACCTTTTCTTGCTAGCCTCTTCGAATCTCGAGGACGAGATTCATTTTAAGTGTGGTAGTTTGTAACATCCCAAAATTCTAAATTTTGGAATGTTATAATAATTAAAATATATGATTGTTTGATTGATTGTTGAGTGATTGATTGAGTGAAATTATTTGGAATTTTAAAGTTTTGAAGTTTTATTGAGAGGGAATAAAAGGACTTTCCAAAAAAATGTTTCTGTTTGAAAATATTTGAATTTGGAAGTATTTCAAACATCATGCCACTCAATGATCCTCATGATTTCTTAAATGAAAGAGAGTGGGAAGTAAAGAAAAAAAATTTCATTTTGAATTTGTCATTTAAATTTTGTTTTTAACTCAAAGTGGCATTTGAGTGTTATTCAAAAACTTTCCTGGCAAAGAACACTTGAACAAAAGTGTTGAGAGGGAGTAACATGACACCCGAAAAATGTTGGAATAAATTTTCCATAGAGTTTTGAGAGTCATTTTGATTTTTGTTTGAATTTAAAAAATGATTTTTCAAAAAGTATTTTATTTGCCCCTAGAAAATATCCCATTAAATTGGGCTTATCTTTCTGATCATTTGATATATAATACTCCTATATTTTATTTTCATTTTATTTTCGAAAATGATTTTTCTTCGCTGGTTATTCAAAAAAAGGAAGGTACTGTCTTTTGGGGGCCAAATCCAGCCCGATCTGTACCGAATCATCTCTTTTCTCCTGACGAGATGCTCCAGATCTCCAGCCACCGCCGGAGCATCGCCGGAATCGCGGGATTCGCGAAATCCCTCGCCCCTCCTCCAAGCCAACCTCCCCCCCTATAAATGGCCACCTCCCGCACCCATTTCTCCCCCTAGTGCCTCCTCTCCTCACCCCACATCGCCGCGCTGCCCCGCCGGAGTTCGCCGGAGCTGCTGCCGCCATTTGCTCCGCCCCACCCACCGTCGGCCCTCCCCGCCACCCACCGCCGCAACCAGCCGCTCCGCCGCCCCCGCCCGTCCCCTCGCCTCGCCCGGAGGACCACAAGAGCCACTCCGCCCGAGCCCCTCGCCGGAACAGCTATAGTAATCCCGACCTGCCTTTTTTTCGTTCTGTTTTTAAAACAGAATAGTTTCAATCTTGTAAAATCCACAATTAATTATCTACGAGGTATTTTTGAGTGATTCCAACTGCCTTGGATAAAAAATGTTATGAAGTCTATGTTAGTTCAATTGTATTTCATATTTGAGCAGTTTAAATTTGTTTTTGTATGAATTTTATCAAATCACTAGATTTGAGCTATTTTGAGTTAGGAATATTATTTTTGACCGATTCTTTTTGCTACTGGTTACTTATTAGACTAGCTACGCAGTAGTGTTTAGTTTGCATGTTAGTGAGTTAGTTAGGTTATCTTTTTATTGTAAACAGTACTGTTTACTCTATTTTTGGTACCGTTTGTAGTTTAATTATTATTAATTAGTTTTAATTAGTTTCTTTTGCTAGTTTTCGCTAGTGTGTCATATATTCTATTGTTTAACAGTAGGTAATTTATAGGATTTATTAGACTTAGTATTCTTGAGGTTCTAGGTGTTGTTTGTTGTATGACTAGTTACTAGCAATAGAAATAGTGTTAGAGGTTCTAGGTACTGTTAGAATTTTATTATAGGAAAAATACTTTATGTTACTTAGTGAATAATTATTTTTACCTCGTGTTAGGTATTTTTGTTTTAGGCTTTTTACTTGTTAAGTAGAGTTGTTGTGGTGTAGATTAGCCCTATAAGTTTATTTGAGTGATTTGGATTTTTATTTGGTTTTTACCGTCGATCCTATTTCGATTTCGTTGTTATTTTGATTGTTATGATTGAATGCTAGAATGATTGCTTATGTGAATACTATGCTTGCTTGTATAGATTTCATCGGAGAGTGACGACTAGTTTTTCAAGTTTATGAGAGCGATAATATCTTCACCAACTGACCAGGCAAGTTCACTTTGACCATGCTTTCATACCTATGTTTTTAGTGCATTTAGTGGCATCTTTGCAACAACCCTCCAGTAGTGATATTGAATTCTTGTAGTTGAGTAGTATGCATGAGGTAGGAACCCATCACCCTTACCAAGCCCGGGACGTTATTTATTTTAATGCTACGCTATAGTAGATGGGGTTTGGTATGAGTGCATTAGAGTGGTGTGAAGAAGGACTCTACGTCAATGATGACAACTCCATGATGGCATCTGCAAGGACTGCATCTTCAAGGCCTCAAGACTTCAAGACTCGAGACAAGAATTCAATACACACTACTGGGTGAGGGACGGTTGACAGGCACCCTAGAGAAACCAGTGGATGGCCGGGATGCATGGAGAAGCGCCATGACATCTTGCCCAAAGCTTTACCCAGACTCAAAGAGATGGAAGAATACTTCATGCCCGGAAGCTTACCTGCGCAACCGCAAGTCACTATGGGCCCTGGCTTGGTTGACCTTAGTTGTGACTCTGGCTGGGACGGTGCTAGCAGATGTAGAACTATGGTAGGATTGGATGAGCACCGGACAGTGGTCAGGGGAACTCTGCGGAAGACCATGTTTTGGTCGTCTTGTTCTCAAACACCCTGAAGTGCGAGAACCTAAAAAGAGGGATCGAATCTTGCGGGTAAAGTGTACAAACCTCTGCAGAGGGTTAAAACCTAATCGATTAGCCGTGTCCCTGGTTACGGACAACTTGAGCCTCTGGACTTGGATCTATCTCGGATCTCACACCAGACTGATAACTTAATTGTGGGCAACTTATGATGATTTGGGCTATGAGACATCGGTTGGCGGAACCATGTCATGATAGAAAACTCCATAGTATAGACTCCAGTTATTCCTTTGATGTAGGGAAAATAAAACCAGCTTTTATGCAAAACAAAACTCAAACACAAAGCCACAAAGTCATATTGCATATAGTATAGTTTTATCATCTGTTTTCTCATGTTGTGATCTTGTCGGTACATTCAATGTACTGACCTACACGGCTGCAATGTATCATGTTGTAGGTACTTTCTTCCGACGAGTAAGAGTACGGTACAGGGTTACGGTCTACACTCAACCTGCCGATGACGTTGATGGGACTCCACACCCGACTATTTGTTTCCGCTGTGACTTATGAGGTATATATCAATTTTACGTTATTTATACATGTGGTTGCACTTTGATATGTACATTGATGTACTGTGTGTGCCAGCATACTGATCCAGGGATGCCACAGAAACACAAAGTCTTGACCATCTGAGGTCGGGTCGCTACATACTATTTTGTTTATCATGTAATCATATAATCATTACCTAAGCTTGTGATCCTATAGGTTCGGTAAAACATAGACATGGTTCAATGACCGATAGCTGAACCGTGGACGTCCATATCGATCCCTATGAGTAGACGAATGACATTTGAGTGAACCTTTGTTTATTATGTTCTATTCCCTTGCTCCATGATAATTTACAAAACCCAAGGTGAGATGTATTGTTATCCTCTTGAGTCATTCACATGCTCACTATACCGGTCTCCTCATTACCGGTTTTGTTCTTCTTTCTCATTGACATGTTCTGGCATCCCCGTGACATAGTCACTATGTCTGGCCAAACGATGATGGATGTTGTCACACTAAGAGGGCCCTAAGAATAGCTCTCCATCGTCGGAGGAGCAAATTCCACTCTCAAGCTATCTAGTCACTTGTCAAACTTTCCGATAAACCTGTAAGTTGCCGTTATGATCATTGTGTGATACGTCTCTAACGTATCTATAACTTTTTTATTGTTTCATGCTATTATATTATCAATCTTGGATACTTTATATGCATTTTTATCCTATTTTATATAATTTTCAGGAACTAACCTATTTTTTTGCGGGAACTAACCTATTAACCCAGTGCCTAGTGCTAGTTGCTATTTTCTGCTTGTTTTTGGTTTTCTAAAAAATCACTACCAAACGGAGTCCAAATGCTACAAAACTTTTTGATGATTTTTTGGAAAAAAAGAGATCCTAGAAGCTTCAAGAGGAGACCAGATGTGAAGCAACGAGACGGCAAGGCAATAGGTGCATCCAGGGGGTATGGCGTGCCTTGTTACCTTGTGGGCCCCACATGGCTCCGTCTGACCTAATTCCACTTCTATAAATTCTCAAATATTGGGAAACCCCCACAGAGCTACTCGAAACACGTTTTTCATCGTTGAAAGCTTATGTTCTTTGGCGACCCCATCTGGAGGCCTTTTTTGGTACTCTGTTGGAGGGGGAATCAATCATGGAGGGCTTCTACATCATCCTTGTTGCCTTCCGATGATGCGTGAGTAGATTAACATAGACCTATGGAGTAGCTAGATGGCCTCTTCTCTCACTTTGATCTTCAATACAATGTTCTCCTCGATCTTCTTGGAGTTCTATCCGATGTAATATTCTTTTGTGCCGTGTTTGTTGGCACCAATGAATTGTAGGTTTATGATCGGATTATTCATTGAAAGTAATTGAGTCTTTTCTGAACTTTATTATGCATGATTATGATAGCTTTGTATTTCTCTCCGATCTATCCGTTCGATTTGGCCAACTAGATTGATTTATTTTCAGTGGGAGAGGTGCTTTGTAAGGGGTTCAATCTTGCGGTGTCCTCACCTCGTGACAAAAGGGGTAGTGAGGCATGCATTGTATTGTTACCATTAAGGATAAAATGATGTGGTTTATTCATATTGCTTGAGTTTACTTTGTCTACATCATGTCAACTTTCTTAAAGCATTATTCTGTTTGTCATGAACTTAATACCATAGATGCATGATGAATAGCAGTCGATTGGTGGAGTAATAGTAGTATATGCAGGTAGGAGTAGGTCCACTTGTCACAGACGTGATGCCTATATGTGTGATCATTGCCATGAATACCATAATAACTATGTGTTTTTTATCAATTGCCCAACAATAATTTGTTTACGCACCATATGCTATTGTCTTGAGAGAGAAGCCTCTAGTGAAAACTATGGCCCCCAGGCCTACTTTTATCATATTATAAAAAACAAAATACCTTGCTGCAATTTATTTACTTTTATTTTAATTTTCTTTTTATCTATCTATCGCTATCAGAATTAATCCTTGCAAGTAACGAGTTTAAGGGGATTGACAACCCTCTTGTCCGCCTTGGGTTCAAGTATTTGATTTTGTTTGCATAGGTGCTAAAGATGGGAATTTGCGTGGTTCTCCTATTGGTTATAACATTGGTTCTCACTGAGGGAAATACTTATCTCTACTGTACTGCTCCACACCTCCTCTTCGGGGGAAATCCCAACGCAACTTACACGTAGCAGGAAGAATTTCTGGCACTATTGCCGGGGAGAGATCAACAAATTCTTATCAGGTTCCTACATACAAACTATCAACTACTTGCTCTACTTTTTATTTGCCTTTTTATTTGTGTCTCTTTTTCATCTCCCTTAACATCTTTAAAAAAACACAAAAATATTTTACTTGGTTAGTTTGCTTGCTTTGCTTGAACTTGCTACCATGTCCGAATTTGAGAAAGTTCTCATTCAAAGTGCTAGTGAAGATAGTACTAGCGAATCTCTGGAGGAAAAGCCTAAATTACGTGATCTCAATCATGATCCTCATGAAAATAGCGCTCCCACAAATTTTAAAACCAAAATTTATCATGTGGGTAGTGGGAATATTATTGGGAAAAATATCATTCAAGAATTCTTTAATTGCACAGGAGTTATACCAATAATTAAAGGATCTATATTCTTGACAAAACAAATTTCTATGCGGATGCTATTGCTAAGCTTGTGGTTAAATTGGAAAGAAAATTTCTGCATATTCATCCCTCTTTACAAAAGATATTCTTTGAACTCCCCAACGTTCATAATCCTAAGGCTAAAAAGATTGCCACTATTATCCTTATGCATGAATTTGACTGTATAATTAGAGAAGCTAGGGATATATTTGCCTTCAAAAAACTGATTTTGAGCGTCCTCCAATAGAAGAGATCCTTCATGATAAAGAAACCATATGTAGGTTGGAATCTAATAATTATTTTGCTTATGGTGAAAATATTAGAAAGAAAGTTCCCTATGCTGAATTAATTAAAACCATGTACCACAATACTTGTGATAAATTTGAGTGGATCACTAAGGGAATTGATGAAGGATTTAGTGATGAGTGGTTCAAAAGTACGGCTAGATCCTATTGATGATGAAATACATGTTTCGTATGAAGATCTCTATGGTGATGATTCGGAGTTTGAAGTGATGAATGTTAAATTACCAAACAAAATCCCTTCAACTCTTTAAGTTCTCCCACTAGAAAAGTAGAACATGAGAGTAGGGGATTAATGAGACAAGTTTTGTAAGACTTTATTAAAAAGGATATGGAAACTAAAGATGACAATACTTGAAACAATGCCTTATGCTTGGCTAGGGGTGTAAAACAATGGCGCTTGTTGGGAGGCAACCCAATAGTTATGTTAAAATTTTGCTTTTACTTTCTGTTTTGGTGTGTTGATACAACTATTTCTACTATTATGATTGTGCTTTTATGTTTTAATTGGCGTTTGTGCCAAGTAAAGCCTTTGGGATGATTTTGTTGATAGTTTACTTGATTATGTGAAAAACAGAAACTTTCTCGCCCAGTGCTGGAATTACTATAATTCACTGGAACATGATAAAATTCTGAATTTTTTACACGTGATTGATATACATATTGCCCATGTTGTCATAATGTTTCAGAATTTTGGAGTTACAGAAGTATAGTTTATGTTCAGATCATTACAAGTTGTTCTGTTTTAGACAGATTCTGTTTTTTATTGCATAGTGTGCTTGTTTTAATGATGCTATGGATAATATCGCGCGGGGGAGGGGGCGGTATAAGTCATGGAGACTTTATAATATAGTATGCATCAATAAAATATCAATGGGTTCATAACAATACCTAAAGTTTATTATTTGTCTATTATACTAACGGATGTCACGAGGTTTTTGTTGATTTTTGTTTGCTAAAGTTTCACGTTTGGGGTGAGATCACGATGGATGAAGGAATAAGTGTCAGTGTCAAAACTGGCAGATCTCGGGTAGGGGGTCCCGAACTGTGCGTCTAAGGCTAATGGTAATAGGAGGCGGGGGGCACGATGTTTACCCAGGTTCGGGCCCTCTTGATGGAGGTAATACCCTACTTCCTACTTGTTTGATCTTGATGATATGAGTATTACAAGAGTTGATCTACCACGAGATCGTAGAGGCTAAACCCTAGAAGCTAGCCTATGATTATGATTGTTGTTGTCATACGGACTAAGCCCTCCGGTTTATATAGACACCGGAGGGGGCTAGGGTTACACAGAGTCGGTTACAGAGAAGGAGATCTAATATCCGAACTGCCAAGCTTGCCTTCCACGCAAAGGAGAGTCCCACCCGGACACGGGACGAAGTCTTCAATCTTGTATCTTCATAGTCCAACAGTCCGGGCAAAGTATATAGTCCAGCTGTCCGAGGACCCCCTAATCCAGGACTCCCTCAGTAGCCCCTGAACCAGGCTTCAATGACGATGAGTCCGGCGCGCAAATTGTCTTTGGCATTGCACGGCAGGTTCCCTCTCCGAATACTCCATAGAAGATTTTGAACACAAGGATCGTGTCCAGCTCTGCAAAACAAATTCCACGTACCACTGCAGAGAGCACAATATTCCACATATCTAATCTGCTGCAACCTTTCATAGCATGACGTAACGCCACAACCCGGTCATTATTTGAACCGTTTTTCTCAACCAGCTACTGCACATATTGCGAGGCGGTTTCTTTGGCACGTCTTATCGAGGTAGAGATCGTGTCCCCTTATCACGGGATTCTCATCAATACGGGTGTGGGTAATCCAACCGCGCCATCAGTTGCGGCGCTTGGGGAATAAGCGATTTTACGGGGCAAGTGGGGAGGCGCATAGTTTCTACCGCCTTTATAAAGGGATAAGGATTCCTCTTTTTCACCTATGCCTTCTTATTCCCCCACCCGTCCATTCTCGCACACTCGAGCTCCAGCGCCCAAGTTCTCACCTTCTCTGTAAAGCCATTCCAAACATGTCCGGAGCGGGAGGCAAGTGGATGGCCTCCTCCGTTATGGAGGAGGACATCACGAAGCTCCGGGAGGCCGGATACTTGGTCGCAGATATCGCGCACCAGCTCCCGGACATAGGGCAGATCGTCCCTACTCCGGAACCCCATGAGAGGGTTGTGTTTCTTGCCCACTTCGTCCGTGGACTGGGATTTCCTCTCCACCCATTTGTCTGTGGGCTCATGTTTTACTATGGGCTAGATTTCCATGATCTGGCTTCCAATTTCATCCTCAACATCTCGGTGTTTATCGTCGTGTGCGAGACCTTCCTCCACATCAAGCCCCACTTCGGCCTGTGGCTGAAGATCTTCAACATGAAGCCGAAGATAGTGGTCGGCCAACAGGCGGAGTGCGGAGGCGCCATGGTGGGCAAGATGCCCAACGTCACCTGGCTCGAAGGCTCCTATGTGGAGACCATGAAGGGGTGGCAATCGGGGTGGTTCTATATCACCGAGTCGCGCGACTTCAACTGGGCGGCGGCTTCCGAATTTCGATCTGGCATCTCCATGCGGCTTACCTCCTAGAAAAGGAAGGGTTTAGCCTGGGGTGAACCAGCGGAGCTGACCGGACTCCAGAACTGTGTCTATCGGTGTTCTGGGAACGGGGGTCCCCAGACTTGCCTGCCTGCGGCCTGCGGCGTGGCTCAAGTGCTGGCCAAGTACGGCCCATCTTCATCAGCACAAGACACAAGACCCTCGCGAGGGGCCAAGCATCGCGGGGCGGACGACACAAGACTTCCTCAGGAACGGCCTCGCCAGGCTGGCTCGTGAGGAGGCGGAGAGATCAAGGCAGGGTACCTCGCGAGGTGCTCGTGGGGCAAGCCATGATGATCAAGACCAGGCGGGCGCCGGCCTGCGTAGTGTCCTTGTTTCCTCTTTGGTGCAAAGGGAGCAAGCACAGGCGCAGAGTACCAAGGCATCAGGCAAATGTTGCCATTTTAGTGCAACGAGACCAAGACCAGCAGAGCGGCAGGATGGAGGTCACCGTGGAGCCCAGGACGGCGTCATCGCCAGTGCCTTTGGCAGCCGAAGACCAACTTTAGTCAGGATAACTTGTACTAGATGTTCCCCTTCAAAATGGCCGTTGTTGGCGCCCTTCCCGCTCAATATTTGGGAAGAGGACCAGGGCCTCTATAAATAGAGCTAGCCACCACAGTAGAGGGCATCTAGAGATCAGGCCGGCATCTTAGAGGCGATCGAACTCCCCCAAGCAGTTCATCGCACCAGTTCAAGAACACCTCTCGCGAGGCTGTTCTTCCCTTATACTGTTCATCATCAGCCCCTGAGGCAATCCACCACACCACACACTGGAGTAGGGTATTACACCTCAACGGTGGCCCGAACCAGTATAACTCTCGTGTCCCTGGTGCTGTTCATCGTTTTAGCTTAGATTCTCTCGAGGCGATCGGACGTAGGTCGGTAGGGGAAAGATCTTCGCGCGCACCCCAGAGTTCAAACCTTAAGGGTGTACCAGAACCCAACATCCGACATTTGGCGCGCCAGGTAGGGGTGCACCGGAATATTTCTTCCGCTGTTTCGTGTTCGATCTTCCGTCGTGTCCATGGCCGGCGCTCGCCAGGCTCGCACCGAGCGTCGAGCTGCTCTCGCCACCAGCATCGCCCAGACGGTTCCCATCGGTGGGTGTCCCTGTCGTTCCCCGTCACCTGCCGCCAACGCCGCCACCGGCCTGGCGGGGAACGAGCAGCAGGCCTCGTCACTGCATCCTTCGGTGCGGCGGGAAGGCTGCACCGCCACCCTGTCGCTGACTCCAGCTGGTTCGACGTCCCACGCCCGTCACGCCCCCATGGACACGCACGCCGCGTTGCTTCTGGCGCGTGAGCTCCTGCACTACCGTCCCGTCGACAACCTCTACGAGGAGTGGCTCGCTCACATCACCGAGCTTGTCAGTGTCGCAGGGGGCTCCCCCGCGCCGTCCCTCTCACTGCCTGGCCCTCCGTCCTATGCAGGAGGCGCAGATCAAGAGGTGCCTCCGCCACCTCCTCCCCAAGAAGGTGCCCTGGCTCCAAGGCACGCGGCCCCAGGACGAGATCCGCCGCGTGCGGTGCCCGCGCGACAAGAAAGGAGCTTCCAAGAATCTCCTCGTCCCCGAGAAGGTGCTCGCATGCTCCCGGCACTGGTGCACCATAACCGCATCTCTGCGCCAGCACTCAAGACCCAGCGCTGCTCCAGGCAGCGGCGCGCGGGAACCCACAGGAGCAAGCCCCGCATCAGCAGAGAGCTTTGGTGGCCACCGCAGGCTGCCGTGCCTTCACCACCGAGCTATGTAGTGTTGCCTGGCCAGGCAAGTTCAAACCTGACCTGCCTCCTCGTTATGACGGCACTGCCGACCCCGCGGAGTTCCTACAGCTCTATAAGCTGGGCATCGAAGGCGCCAACGGGGACGAAAAGGTCATGGCGAACTGGTTTCCCATGGCACTCAAGGACGGCGCCCACACCTGGCTCCTGAACCTAGCTCCTGGCACGATCTCCTCCTGGGACGAGATGCGCACTCGCTTCATCGCCAACTTCCAGGGCACTCGCGACCGTCCGCCGGCCGTGAGTGACCTGCGCTGCATCAAGCAACAGCCCGGAGAGACCTTGCAGAAGTACATCCAGCGCTTCAACAACGCTCGCCTTAATATCCCTAGGGTGACTAAGGAGGCCATCATCTCGGCGTTCTCTGATGGCGTCCGTGACGTCAAGATGAAGGAGGAGCTGGCGATCCACGAAGATCTGTGTACGTCCCTGGAGCTATTCAACCTGGAGACCAAGTGCACAAGGGCTGAGGAGGGATGCCTCTCTCTTCTCGAGCTCCGAGCAGCAGACCCAGAAGAGAAGAAATCCAAGGCCAAGGATGTGAAGCGCAAGGGGGCAGCTGTGCTCGCAGCAGAGCCAGACACAAAGCGCGGCAGGGACCAGCTAGAGTTGTCCAAGGGCAGCCGGTACTATGTGTACCATGATCTCCATACCCACAACACCAACGAATGCCAAGATCTCAGGGCTGTGCGAGAAGGCCGTGTCGGTCGACGCCCCGAGTGCACCGATCGGGGCTATGGCCGAGGCGGAGCAAGAGGTGGAGGACGATGGGACGACCGTGGCCCTCACCAAGGGTGGCGTGACCGGCCTCGTGAGGACCGCTGGCAGGACCAGCCTCGCGAGGGGGCTTGGAGGGATCAGCCTCGTGAGGATCGCCCGCAAGGCAACGCCGGACTTCCTCCTCTGCCACCACCACCAAGAAGGAATGAAGACCATCATCCAGATGAGGGGGCTGGGGGATTCTAGGAGCCGCGTGCAATCGCTTGCATCTTGGGCGGCGCTCAGGCCCCAGCCTCTCAGCGCATCTTCAAGCAGTTTGCTCGCGAGGTGAATGCAGTCCTCCAAGCTTGAGGCCACGCACACTCTCAGGTGGTCCGCGTGCGCCATCACATTCAGCTCAGCGGATCAGCTCAAGTGCGTGGCAACAGCCGGTGTCCTCCCGATGCTCTGCTCCCCAGTCATCAGCAATGTGCAAGTTACCAGGACCCTCATTGATGGCGGGGCAGGGCTCAACTTCCTTTCCGTCGAGACGTTCAACAATCTTCAAGTGCCATATGATCAGCTTCAACCAACCAAGCCCTTCTCGGGAGTCACTGATGGTTCCACTGTCCTGATAGGGCAGGTCCGCCTCGCTGTCACTTTTGGACAGCGCAACAACTACCACACCGAGCTCATTGACTTCGACGTCGCCCACATTTGCCTGCCATACAATGCCATCCTCGGGTATCCATCCCTGGCCAAGTTCATGGCAGTGACTCACCATGACTACAACATCCTCAAGATGCCAGGAAGTGGCGGGGTCATCACGGTCCCCCTGTGAAGAGAAGGATGCGGTGTGCTCTCTCGAGTGCGCCTTCCAAGCCGCGTCAATCGAGGACCCAGACATCAAGAGTGGAAACCTTCCTGAAGCAGCTCCCAAGAAGAAGAAGACACCACCTGGCTTAAGGCCTCAGGATGCAGGCCCCTCCGGAGGCGCCATGTCCGGGCATGCGCCCATCCAAGGGGCGCCACCCTCCGTCGCATAGGAAGGCGCCCGGCGCCCTCCTCGGGCAATGCTCGAGGGCTCTCTCCTAGGGAGCCACTGACTTTGCCAAGACCACGAGGGAGGCGCTTGGGCACCACTTGGAGGCGTGCTTCACGGCACGTTTCCCTCAGGAAGGCGTAAGGCAAGGAGGGCCTGACCCTCAGGAGTTCATCACCAAATTCGCTCAGGAGTTGCAGGAATCGAGAGTCATGCGCGACAACCGCCGCCTCCCCTGTGTAGCTCCCCATCCAGATGAGGATGGCGGGATGCGCATCTGCATCGACTACCCAGGGCTCAATCGAGTCGCGTCTCAGGAGTGCTTCTGGCCTTCACGCGTGGGGCGTTGCGCGGGTCCGCCGCACAGCTATGTTTGCATGCCTTTCAGCCTGCCAAACGCGGCTGCAGCCCACCAGCACCTGATGAGAAGCATTCTGAAAGCTCAGGTGGCCAAGCATCGCGCGCTCCTGGAGGGAATGGAGATGGACCCCGCCAAGCCGCCCGGACTTCCAGAGCCTCCCGAGGCTCGGTGCCCCGTGGGCTCGTGAGGATTGGCTTCTTCACCACGCACCGTTAGCTGCTCCGACACTCGCTCTACAATGGTATCAGGTGACTTCTTTCAAGTTTCGTTTCAGCTAGGAGCCCCCTCAGGGATGCACCATTCCCAGGTCGCGTGGGCCTGTCCCTGCGACATGTATCTGTTTTGCTTTCGTCTTTGGCTTACCTTGTTGGGGGCGCCCCTCGGGCAGCATCATCCCCAAGTCACTTCGGCCTGACCCAGTGGCGTTTTCCTTTCCCTGCATCTATCTAAGTTGATTTGCCTCTTCATGCCTAACCTGCTTGAGATAATCGCCTGCTTGATTGACACCTACCTTTGGAGCCGCTCGCTCTGGCACGGCGCTTGCGCATGGGTCCATCCCTGCAACACTGACAAATCTGATTGGTCGAGCCCTGGCCGCGGCATCCCCGCATAGCGCTACCTCACCAGGCACTCAGTGCCCCAATCACTCCCTCGGAGCAACCAATGGCTGGCTGGCAACCATAATGGCAAACCTTGGTTTCCTCGTGTTGGTGTACAGGACCCGCCTAAGGAATAGTGTGGGGGCATCGTGAGCTCCCTCTCTCTCTCCCATACGATCCGCTCGCTTGTTAAAAGGGGGGCGCCTGAGTAGCACGACTCATGGGCTCTTACTGGCTCTCCAGCCCTCACCCCTGGCCTTGACCCACGGCATCGCGACCTGTCATACTAGCGGCAGCTGAGCTCGCTCGAGGGCCGGGACCTAAGGACGTAGAGCATAAAGGAAAGTGCGGGGAAGAGGAGAGAACCTCACATGGACCAGACCCAGCAACACCCCAGCTGCCGGTGCGTGGGCCAGGCACCTCGCCGAAGAACTACTCCAAGCTCATGAGATAAGTCACGCCCCTGTGGAAGCTAAACCAACGCAGCGCCAAACCCTCGCCTAGTGCGGCTCTGTCACGGCGACGTTGCCTTCCTTTCTTGCCTAGCGGAGGCTGCTTGAGCGCTAAAGGGGACCTCCTGAGCATCGCGACTCAGGGGCTCTTACTGGACCTTGGGCCGCTCACCTCCTGGCCTTGACCACGGCATCGCGACCTGGCATACAGCGACGGCTGAAGCCTGCCTAGGGACTGGGACCTGTCGGTGTAGAGCACCAAGCCCTCGTGAGGAAAGAAAGGGGGAGCCGAGCCGGGACAGGACACGCATCTCGCATCGATTCATAATAAGGATATAATGTTCACAAAAGACATGGCAGGGCGCCTTACATACCCCCGCGGGGTGTTACTTCGATTCCTCGCAAGGAGCAAAAGGTGCTAATCCTAAGGAGCGATAACTACGCGCGCCTCCGCAGGAGACGCCATCATCAACAGTGGGCCGCCAGGCGCCGGCAGCAACCCCATCCAGATCAGCTGCATCGACGGCCAGACGCAGCTGCCCTGCTCCGAGCATGACGCGAGCTCGGGGGGCTCGTAGCTGTCGTCACTCGTCTCTGGAGTCACGTGAAGCTCGGGGGAGTCGCTGGATTCATTGGCTCCTCCGCTGCTGCCTGAGGAATTGCTAGGGAAGCGGATGGCAGGCCAGGTCCTCGCCACTCCGATGCCCTGGCCGCTTTCCTTGGGGCAGCACTCCAGCTGCCGTCCTTCTGTGTCGAAGACCTTGAAGAACATCAAGGAGGCACCATCGTATTCAAGATGAATTATGAGGGCACCCCTTGTCCGGCAGACCCGGGCGATCTCGCCCCAGCCCCAGGTCATGTAGACCTTGCCCGGAGCGACGACCGCGACCTCCGCTCCGTTCGCAAGGGTGCTGTAGTCAGCATGCTGCAGCCAGAGCTCCAGAGACCCACTCGGCGGCATCTCGAAGACGAAGAGGGAGGAAGGAGAATCCAAGAGCGTGGAGGCAGAGCTCGCGAGAAGAGCTCTCGGCATGGACTCTAGGGGTAACAACGCGCACCGCCGTGACTCGCCGTCGTCGCCGGCGGCGTCGTTGGTGTCGCTTGGCGCCTTCTTCTCCAGGGCCCTCGATTCATGCGTACAAGGGCAGAGGGAACCCAGGCGGCAGCCGCTCATACCAGGGCCGCGATGTCTCCTGCCAAACGGCCGCGTCGTAGCGGCCGGGGACTGGCCATTTCTTCGGTGGAAGCGGGCCAGGACCCTCTCGAGGGGTCTTTCCCTTCTCTTCCGCAGTAAACCAGCGGATTGGCGCCATTGGCGTAGGGTGAAGCAAGGGCAAGGAAGAAGAAGAAGGAGAGAAGCAGGAAGAGATGGACTGTGGGGGCTCTCGCCCGTGCGTACTTATAGTCCGGAGGAGGCCAGCCGTCGGCCTCCACGATCACAGGTAATCATGACCCATTTCTGCATGAAGGGACTTGTCAAGTCGAGCAGTTGCCGAGGCAGCATGGGGAAGCAGAGACGCCCACGTCCAATCAACCGCCACACGGCGCCCAAGGCCGCAGGCTGATGGGGCCCACGGCGCTCCGCACTTGCCCCATCGCTTCTCCGCTAAGCCAAGTCCGAGCGCGCCTTGGGCCCAGGGGCTACTGTCGGCGTTCTGGGAACGGGGTTCCCCAGACTTGCGTGTCTGCGGCCTGCGGCGTGGCTCAAGTGGTGGCACAGTACGACCCATCTTCATCAGCACAAGACACAAGACCCTCGCGAGGGGCCAAGCCTCGCAGGGCGAACGACACAAGACTTCCTCAGGAATGGCCTCACCAGGCAGGCTCGCGAGGAGGCGGAGAGATCAAGGCAGGGTACCTCGCGAGTTGCTCGTGATGCAAGCCATGATGATCGAGACCAGGCGGGCGCCAGGCGGGCACCGGCCTGTGTAGTGTCCTTGTTTCCTCTTTGGTGCAAAGGGAGCAAGCACAGGCGCGGAGTACCAAGGCATCAGGCAAAGATTGCCATTTCAGTGCAACAAGACCAAGACCAGCAGAGCGGCAGGATGGAGGTCACCGTGGAGCCCAGGACGGTGTCATCGCTGGTGCCTTTGGCAGCCGAATACCAACTTTAGTCAGGATAACTTGTACTAGATGTTCCCCTTCAAAATGGCCGTTGTTGGCACCCTTCCCGCTCAATATTTGGGAAGAGGATTAGGGCCTCCATAAATAGAGCTAGCCACCATAGTAGAGGGCATCCAGAGATCAGGCCGGCATCCTAGAGGCGATCGAACTACCCCAAGCAGTTCATCACACCAGTTCAAGAACACCTCTCGCGAGGTTGTTCTTCCCTTGTACAGTTCATCATCAGCCCCTGAGGCAATCCACCACACCACACACTGGAGTAGGGTATTACACCTCAACGGTGGCCCGAACCAGTATAAATCTCGTGTCCCTTGTTCTGTTCATCGTTTTAGCTTAGATTCTGACGAGGCGATGGGACGTAGGTCGGTAGGGGAAAGATCTTCGTGCGCACCCCAGAGTTCGAACGTTAAGGGTCTACCGGAACCCAACATTTGACAGTGTCAAAAATATGATAAGCAAGAAAATCAAGCTTGTCAACGTGGTCCAGGTCATGCTCTTCCGCCGGATCCTTCCGTGTCAAAGACGGGCATTCATTATGTGGGAGTTCGACCCAGCCGAACACCAGACGCTGCGAGAGCTCTTCGACATGACGCACAAAGACGTCTGGAAGGTGCTGTTCAAGGCCGCCGAGGTGCCTCCTCCCATTGTTGAGGATCGCGGACTCAGCGCAAAGCGTCGCGCCAATCCGGTAAGCTATCTGTATTTCACAAGATGTGCCTTTCCCTAGTATATTCATGGGAGGAATCTAAGCCTTCACGCTAATTTAACAGGACTGGGTAGCAACAACGGAGCGGGTCGACTGTCCGGCTCCACTACCTGAGGATCCAGCAACGGCTCTCCTAACGGAGATGTTGTTTCCGGGGCCCTATGAGGTGCCAGAGAAGAATGCCAAGAAGAAGGCCACGGGGACCAGGAAAGGTCTCCGGCACAAGGTAGTCTCGGACTCATCGTCCGAAGACACCAAGGCGCGCTCCTCCAACGAAAACAAGGAGGAAGAGGAAAGTCCTCCCCCCCACCCAGGGGGGACAAGAAAGGGAAGGCCGCCCCGTCTGGGGAGGCCGAAGGATCCAAGAAGGGGAAGTCCCTCCCTCTGGACCACTCTAGAATAGCCGCCTACAGCGACGAGGAGTGGCTACCCAGGGACAAGCCCCTGGCGAAGTCGTAAGTATTCGGATACCATAATACTTCCGGAACGTTTTGCTTTATTGCTTCTTATCATGTTAAATATGATCGTGCAATCCATCCAAGGCCCGCATCGGCTTATCCTCCTCGGAGGGGTCTTTGAGTGCGTCGGCGATGAACAGCGATTCCCTCTCGATGGCCACCACCCCCGGCCCGCGGATGACACCGAGGTGTTGTCTCAGAGGATACCGGGCCAGGGGGGACAATTCTGATGGCACCCAAGGCGAACTCCCCGACGCCGGGCACATGGGGGGAAGACCCACATGGATTCCGATGAGGGGGACCGTAGCAAGTTTGGCCCCCAGCCGGATACTGCGCCGGAACCTCCAGTGGTTCCGGATTCAGGCAGGCAGCCCCTCGCTAAGGGGGGCGAGCCGTTTGTGCCGATGACCTCTGTCCATCCAGAGGCATCAAAAAACTTGCTGGAAGCGCTTCAGGGCGCTTGCATTGATGAAAAATAGTGTACTCTTATGAGTACGATGATAGCGAAGGTTCGGTCCGCCAAAAGCGGATTGACCATGTCGGCGTTCTGGGAATGGGGGTCCCCAGACTTGCCTGCCTGCGGCCTGCAGCATAGCCCGAATGGTGGCCAAGTACGACCCATCTTCATTAGCGCAAGACTCAAGACCCTCACGAGGGGCCAAGCGTCACTGGGAGGACGACACACGACTTCCTCAGGAGCGGCCTCGTCAGGAAGGCTCATGAGGAGGCGGAGAGATCAAGGCAGGGTACCGCGCGAGGTGCTCGGGACGCAAGTCGTGACGATCGAGACCAGGCGGGCACCAGGCGGGCGCTGGCCTGCGCAGTGTCCTTGTTTCCTCTTTGGTGCAAAGGAGGCAAGCACGTGCGTGGAGTACCGAGGCATCATGCAAAGGTTACCATTTCGGTGCAACAAGACCAAGACCAGCAAAGCGGCAGGATGGAGGTCACCGTGGAGCCCAAGGCGGCGTCATCGCATGTACCTTTGGCAGCCGAAGACCAACTTTAGTCAGGATAACTTGTACTAGATGTTCCCCTTCAAAATGGCCGCTGTTGGCGCCCTTCCCGCTCAATATTTGGGAAGAGGGCCAGGACCTCTATAAATAGGACTAGCCACCACAAGAAGGGGGGATCCGATCTCATCGAGTGCTCATTAGACCAAGAAGCGATCGAACTCATCCAAGTAGTTCATCGCACCAGCTCAAGAACACCTCTCGCGAGGCAGTTCTTCCATGTACTATTCATCATCAGCCCTTGAGGCAATCCATCACACCACACACTGGAGTAGGGTATTACACCACAACGGTGGCCCGAACTAGTATAAATCTCGTGTTCCTTGTGTTGTTCATCGTTTAGTTTAGATTCTCGTGAGGCGATCGGATGTGGAGTGGTAGGGGGAAGATCTTCACATGCACCCCAGAGTTTGAACCTTAAGGGTCTGCCAGAACCCAACATCCGACATTTGGCGCGCCAGGTAGGGGTGCGCCGGAATCTTTCTTCCGCTGTTCCGTGTTCGATCTCCCGTCGTGTCCATGGCTGACGCTCGCCAGGCTCGCGCCGAGTGTCGGGCTGCTCACGCCGCCCGAGTCGCCCAGACGGCTCCCGTCGGCGGATGTCCCCATCGTTCCCCGTTGCCTGCCGCCAACGCCGCCATCGGCCCAGCGGGGAACGAGCAGCATGCCTCGTCACTGCATCCTTCGGTGCGGCGGGAAGGCCGCACCGCCACCCTGTCGCTGACTCCAGCTGGTTCGTCGTCCCACGCCCATCGCTCCCCCACGGACACGCATGCTGTGTTGTTCCTGGCGCATGAGCTCTTTCACTACCGTCCCGTCGACGACCTCTACGAGGAGTGGTCGCTCGCATCACCGAGCTCGTCAGCGCTGCAGGGGGCTCCCCTGCGCCGTCCCTCTCGCTGCCACGCCCTCCGTCCGGCGCAGGTGGCGCAGATAAGGAGGCGCCTCTACAACCTCCTCCCCAAGAAGGCGCCCTGGCCCCAAGGCGCGCGGCCCCAGGACGAGATCCACCGCGTCCAGCACCCGTGCGACAAGAAAGGAGCTGCCAATAAATCCCTCGTCCCCAAGAAGGTGCACGCAAGCTCCCGGCACCGGTACGCCACGACCGCATCCTTGTGCCAACACATCAAGACCCGGCACTGCCCCAGGCAGTGGCGTGTGGGAACCGCCAAGAGCAAGCCCCGCATCAGCAGAGAGCTCCGGTGGCCACCGCAGGCTACCACGCCTTCACTACCGAGCTATGCAGTGTCGGCTGGCCAGGCAAGTTCAAACCTAACCTGCCTCCTCGCTACGATAGCACTGCCGACCCCGTGGAGTTCCTACAGCTCTACGATCTGGGCATCGAAGCCGCCAACAGGGACGAAAAGGTCATGGCAAATTGGTTTCCCATGGCACTCAAGGACGGCGCCCGCACCTGGCTCCTGCACCTACCCCCTGGCATGATCTTTTCTTGAGATGAGATGCGCACTCGCTTCATAGCCAACTTTCAGGGCACTCGCGACCGTCCGCCGGCCATGGGTGACCTGCACCGCATCAAGCAGCAACCCGGAGAGACCTTGCAAAAGTACATCCAGCGCTTCAACAGCGCTCGCCTCAAGATTCCCAGGGTAACCGAGGAGGCCATCATCTCGGCGTTCTCTGATGGCGACCGCGACGTCAAGATGAAGGAGGAGCTGGCAATCCACGAAGATCTGTGTACGTCTCTGGAGTTGGTCAACCCGGTGACCAAGTGTGCAAGGGCGGAGGAGGGACGCCTTTCCCTTCTCGAGCTCCCGGCTGCATATCCAGAAGAGAAGAAAGCCAAGGCCAAGGATGTGAAGCGCAAGGGAGCAGCTGTGCTCGCAGCAGAGCCGGACATGAAGCGCGGCAGGGATCAACCGGAGTCGTCCAAGGGCAACCGGTACTGTGTGTACCACGATCTCCACACCCACAACACCAACGAATGTCAAGAGCTCAAGGCCATGCGAGAAGGCCGTGTCGGTCGACGCCCCGAGTGCAACGATCGGGGCTACAGCCGAGGCGGATGAAGAGGTGGAGGACGATGGGACGACCGAGGCCCTCGCCAAGGATGGCGCGACCGGCCTCGCGAGGACCGTTGGCAAGACCAGCCTCGCAAGGGGGCTTGGAGGGATCAGCCTCGTGAGGATCGCCCGCAAGGCGACGCAGGGCTTCCTCCTCTGCCACCACCACCAAGAAGGAATGACGACCATCATCAGGACAAGGGAGTTGGGGGCTTGCATCTTGGGCGGCACTCAGGCCCCAGCCTCTCAGCGCATCTTCAACCAGTTCGCTCGCGAAGTGAATGTAGTCCTCCCCAATCTTGAGGCCACGCGCCACCTCAGGTGGTCTACGTGCGCCATCACGTTCAGCTCAGTGGATCAGCTCAAGTGTGCAGCAACGGCCGGTGTCCTCCCGATGCTCCGTTCCCTAGTCATCAGCAATGTGCAAGTTACCAGGACCCTCATCGACGGTGGAGCAGGGCTCAACGTCCTGTCCATCGAGACGTTCAACAATATTCAAGTGCCATACAATCAGCTTCAACCAACCAAGCCCTTCTCAGGAGTCACTGATGATTCCACTGTCCTGATAGGGCAGTCCGCCTCCCTGTCACCTTTGGACAACGCAAGAACTACTGTACCGAGCTCATTGACTTTGACGTCACCCACATTCACCTGCCATACAATGCCATCCTCGGGTATCCAGCCCTGGCCAAGTTCATGGCAGTGACTCACCATGGTTACAATGTCCTCAAGATGCCAGGAAGTGGCGGAGTCATCACGGTCCCCTGTGAAGAGAAGGATGCAGTGTGCTCTCTCTAGCGCGCCTTCCAAGCCACGTCAATCGAGGACCCAGACAGTAAGATTGGAAACCTTCCTGAAGCAACCCCCTAGAAGAAGAAGACATCACCTGGCTCAGGGCCTCAGGAGGCAGGCTCCTACGGAGGCGCCGCATCCGGACATGCGCCCATACAAGGGGCGCCACCTTCCGTCGCATAGGGAGGCGCGCCTGGCGCCCTCCTCGGGCAAGGCTCGGGGGCTCTCTCCCGGGGAGCCATTGACTTTGCCAAGATCACGAGGGAGGCGCTCGGCCACCACTTGGAGGCGTGCTTTGTGACACGTTTCCCTCAGGAAGGCGTGAGGCAAGGAGGGCCCAACCCTCAGGAGTTCATCACCAAGGTCGCTCAGGAGCTGCAGGAATCGAGAGTCATGCGCGGCAATCGCCGCCCTCCCAGCGTAGCTCTCCATCTAGGCGAGGATGGCGGGCTACGCGTCTGCATCGACTACCCAGGGCTCAACCGAATCGTATCGCAAGAGCGCTTCTGGCCTTCGCGCGTGGGACATTGCGAGGGTCCACCGCACAGCTACCTTCGCATGCCCTTCGGCCTGCCGAATGCGGCTGCTGCCCACCAGCACCTGATGAGGAGCATTTTGGAAGCTCGGGTGGCCAAGCATCGCGTGCTCCTGGAGGAAATGGAGATGGACCTCGCCAAGCCGCCCGGACCTCCTGAGCCTCCCGAGGCTAGGAGCTCCTAGGGCTCGTGAGGATTGGCTTCTTCATCACGCACCGCCAACTACTCTGACGCTCGCTCTGCAATGGTATCAAGTTTCGTTTCAGCTGGGAGCACCCTCAGGGCTGCATCATTCCCAGGTCGCGTGGGTTTGTCCCCGTGGCATGTATCCGTTTTGCTTATGTCTTCAGCTTACCTTGTTGGGGGCGCCCCTCGGGCTGCATCATCCCCAAGCCGTTTGGGCCTGACCCTGTGGCATGTGCCTTTCTCTGCATCTATCTAAGTTGATTTGCTTCTTCATGCTTAACTTGCTTGAGATAATCACCTGCTCGATTGACACCTACCTTTGTAGCCGCTCGCTCTGGCACGACGCTTGCGCATGTGTCTGTCCCTGCAACATCGACAAATCTGAGTGGTCGAGCTCTAGCCGCAGCAGCCCTGCAAAGCGCTACCTCACCAGGCCCTCAGTGCCTCAATCACCCCCTCGGAGCAACCAATGGCTGGCCGGCAACCGTAATGGGAGTCTTTGTTTTCCTCGTGTTGGTGTACAGGATCCACCTAAGGAATAGCATGGGGGCGTCGTGAGATCTCTCTCCCTCTCTCTCGTGCAATCCACTCGCGCGTCAAAAGGGGGGCGCCTGAGCATCGTGACTCATGGGCTCTTACTGGCTCTCCAGCCCTCACCCCCTGGCCTTGACCCACGGCATCACGACTTGTCATACCAGCGGCGGCTGAGCTCGCTCGAGGGCCGGGACCTGAGGACGTATAGCATGAAGGAAAGTGCGGGGAAGAGGGGAGAAGCTCACGAGGACCCAAGCCAGCGACACCCCAGCTGCCGGCGCGTGGGCCAGGCACCTTGCCGAATAACGACTCCAAGCTCACGAGATAAGTCATGCCCCTGCAAAAGCTAAATCGACGCGATGCTAAACCCTCGCCTAGTGTAGCTCTGTCACGGTGACTTGCCTTCCTTTCTTGCCCAGCGGAGGCTGCTTGAGCACTAAAGGGGACCTCCTGAGCATCGCGCCTCAGGGGCTCTTACTGGACCTCGGGCCGCTCACCTCCTAGCCTTGACCACGGCATCACGACCTGGCATACCAGCGACGGTTGAAGCCTACCTGGGGACCGGGACCTGTCAGCATAGAGCATCAAGCCCTCGCGAGGATAGAAAGGGGGAGCCGAGCCGAGACAGGACAAGCATCTCGCATCAATTCATAATAATGATAATATTCACAAAAGACATGGCAGACGCCTTACATAGCCCCGCGGGTTTTTTTCTTTGATTCCTCGCAGGGGACAAAAGGTGCTAGTCCTAAGGAACACTAACTACGCGCACCTCCATAGGAGACGCCATCATCAACAGTGGGCCGCCAAACGCCGGTGCCAACCCCATCCAGATCAGCGGCATCAGCGGCCGAATGCAGCCGCCCTGCTCCAAGTGCGACGCGAGCTTGGGGGCTCATAACTGTCGTCGCTCGTGTCCGGAGTCACGAGAAGCTCGGGAGAGTTGTTGGACCCTCCGCCTTCTCCGCTGCTACCAGAGGAGCTGCTAGAGAAGCGATTGGCAGGCCTGGCTCTCGCCACTTCGATGCCCCGGCCGCCTTCCTTGGGGAAGCACTCCAGTCGGCATCCTTCCGCGTCAAAGAGCTTGAAGAACATCAAGGAGGCGCCATCGTATTCAAGATGAATTACGAGGGCGCCCCCTGTCCGGCAGACCCGAGCGATCTCGCCCCAACCCCGGGTCATGAAGACCTTGCCCGGAGCGACAACCTCGACCTCCGCTCCGGTCGCAAGGGTGCTGCAGTCACCATGCTGCAGCCAGAGCTCTAGAGGCCCCCTCGGCGGCATCTCGAAGGCGAAGGAGGTAGGAAGGCGAATCCAAGAGCGCGGAGGCATAGCGGCGTGAAGCACAAGCTCGCGAGAAGAGCCCTCGGCATGGACTCCATGGGTGATGATGCACACCGCCGTGACTCGTCGGCGGCGCCGGCGGCGCCGGCGGTGCCACTCGGCGTCTTCTTCTCCAGGGCCCTCGGCCCGAGCATAAAAGGGTAGCAGAATCGCAGGCGGCAGCCGCTCGTACCAGGGCCTCGACGTCTCCTGCCATGCGACCACGTCACGGTGGCCGGGGACCGGCCGCTTCTTCGGCGGAAGCGGGTCGGGACCCTCTCGGGGGCCTTCCCCTTCTCTTCCGCTGAAAATCAGCGGATCGGTGCCATTGGCATAAAGTGGAGCAAGGGCGAAGAAGAAGGAGTGAAGCAGAAAGAGATGGACCACGGGGGCTCTCGCCCGTCCGTACTTATAGTCCGGAGGAGGCCAACCGTCGGCCTCCATGATCATAGGTAATCATGACCCATTTATGCATGCAGGGACTTGTCAAGTTGGGTAGATGCCGAGGCAGCATGGGGAAGAGGAGGTGCCCATGTCCAATCAACCGCCATGCGGCGCCCAAGGCCGCAGGCTGATGGGGCCCATGGCGCTCCGCACCTTCCCCTTCGCTTCTCCGCTAAGCCAAGTCCGAGCGCGCCTTGGGCCCTGGGGCTACTATCGGCATTCTGGGAACGGGGGTCCCCACACTTGCCTGCCCGCGGCCTGCGGCGTAGCTCGAGTGGTGGCCCAGTACGGCCCATCTTCATCAGTGCAAGACTCAAGACCCTCGCGAGGGGCAAAGCCTCGCGGGGAGGACGACACACGACTTCCTCAGGAGCGGCCTCGTCAGGAAGGCTCGCGAGGAGGCGGAGAGATCAAGGCAGGGTACCTCGCGAGGTGCTCGTGACGCAAGCCATGACAATCGAGACCAGGCGGGTGCCGGCCTGCGCAGTGTCCTTGTTTCCTCTTTGGTGAAAAGGAGGCAAGCACAGGCGTGGAGTACCGAGGCATCAGGCAAAGGTTACCATTTCGGTGCAATGAGACTAAGACCAGCAAAGCGGCAGGATGGAGGTCACCGTGGAGCCCAAGGCGGCGTCATCGCTAGTACCTTTGGCAGCCGAAGACCAACTTTAGTCAGGATAACTTGTACTAGATTTTTCCCTTCAAAATGGCCACTGTTGGCGCCCTTCCCGCTCAATATTTGGGAAGAGGGCCAAGGCCTCTATAAATAGGACTAGCCACCACAAGAAGGGGGGATCCGATCTCATCGAGTGCTCATTAGACGAAGAAGCGGTCAAACTCATCCAAGCAGTTCATTGCGCCAGCTCAAGAACACCTCTCGTGAGGCAGTTCTTCCTTGTACTGTTCATCATCAGCCCCTGAGGCAATCCACCACACCACACAGTGGAGTAGGGTATTACACCACAACGGTGGCCTGATACAGTATAAATCTCGTGTCCCTCGTGTTGTTCATCGTTTAGTTTAGATTCTCGTGAGGCGATCGGACGTGGAGTGGTAGGGGGGAGATCTTCGCGCGCACCCCAGAGTATGAACCTTAAGGGTCTGCCGGAACCCAACATCCGACAGACTGAAGCCTGCTTCAGCCTCCTAACAGGCTTTGAGGTAAGTAATTAAATTATGAGAGAATATCCCAGCATAGACAGTAGCCCCTGATGCTCTGTTTGGTGTTCAGAAAGAAAAGCCGAACAGAGGATCAAATAACATCCACAGGAGTCTAATCATATTATGTCTATGTGAATAAGCAGGCGTCGCTACTGGCCACTGCCGCCCATACTGCAGAGGTCTAGGAACTGAAGCGGGACCTGGGGCGGGCCGAGGAAGAGCTCGGCCTCGTGAAGAGGCAGCTCGAGGAGAACAAAGGTAAGCGATACCCCGTGTGTATGTCATATAAAGGAAAAATTGTTGATGCTAATAGAAGCACCATGAATTTTAATAGGGGCCATGACCGAAGTGGCAGCCCTTAAGAAGACACTGTCCGAGGCCGAAGACAAAGCGGCCAAGGAGCGCATCGAGCGTGAGAAACAGGAGGCTCGGGTTGATGAGGTCCAACAAGAGCTCAAAGACTTCGTCAGAAAATTCGAGTCCTTGGAGCGTGACTCCAAGACGCAAGAGTCCGATCTTGCGAAGGCCCTCGAGGGCGCACAAAATGCCAAGGTTGAAGCCCAAAAGGCCCTCTAGGAGATTCAGGCGGCCAAGAAGATAGCAGCGGGTAAGGCATTCATTATGCAAAGCAAGCATGTGAAGGAGACTATCCTTTTACTTACCCGAATTCGGAGCTCTCCAGGAGCATTTGCAGATCTGCCGTGTAGCATATTGGATGCTGCGGAGTTCTATCATGCCGAAGAAGGGAGCTCGATGGAGAAGTTGTTCTGGTCTCAATATACTGGGACCGAACATCTAATGCCCTTGAGCGACCAGCTGAAGCAACTGGTCGAACTGCACAAGGCGGCCGAACTGGCCATGAAGGACCTCATAGTCCGGCTGTGGCCTGGCGAGCCCCTGCCCAGCAGCTACTTCAGCCTTGTGAAGTGGCTGGTAAGTGCATGTCCGCGACTTGAAGTCATTAAGCGGTCCGTCTGTATTGAAGGTGCGCACAGGGCCTTGGCCCGTGCGAAAGTGCACTGGTCGAAGATGGATGCCGAGAAGCTGGTGACAGAGGGGCTGCCAAAGGGCAAGGAGCATCACCGCCCCGAACAGTATTATGACAATGTCCTGAAGGGTGCCCGCCTTGTGGCGGATGAATGTGCTAAGGATGTAAGATTTGAATGAATGTACTCATGTCATCCTGTAATATGAAAACGAGTTCGTGTGCGTTATATAACGCTTGTTAATTTAAAATATTACCTTCTGTGCGGCCGTTTATAAAGTCTGAGAGTTGGCCAGTTGTTGGCTTCTGCCCCCATGTAACTAGTACTGGGGTGTTCGGGATAAATCTAAACACTCTTTATCCAAATTTTTGGTCCTTTAAGGAGGTGTTTAGCGTAACGAACAAGGCAATCGGACTATACAACTTTATCACTCTCACTTAGCCATAGAAGTCTACAATTTTAAATTTTGGTGAAGCTCCTGGTATTCGGAAGGCCAAACTTGGGGCGCTATACACGCCTAAATCGGACAAGGCCGATTCCTTGCCTGAAGCGGAAAAAATCTTTAAGGATTTGAGACCTCTTGAACAGCGGCCAGCTCTTGCCTTATCATGACAGTCAGTTTTCGGCTTTCTCTACTGAGGTGCTCATCCGGAAGAACTGGGACACAATCGCAGTAGTTCTCCTTGTGCTACCTTAGCCGATATAGCGGAACGTAAGGTACCAAAACATGGGAGCCGGGCAAACCCAACTATTGACCCAAGACATGATTCGGAGCTGATGTATATAATGCTATAAGTTCGGGGTGCTGCATTGTCGAAAGTGTTCAGACTTTTCTTGCCGTGTTATGGGGTACACTGAAGCCCCTCGCGAGACGGACGTACCAAAATGTACGAGTGCAATTTGTAATAAATAAGCAGTAAAGGAAAGGGATAAAGAAATGTAATAGTAAACTGACGCTATACATTATTTTCCATTGTTATTTAAATAATACGTCAAAGCGTATGTATACAAGTAGTGCGATAAGCAAAAATAGGACTATTTGACATGTCCTGGCCAAGGGTAAGCTGCATGTGGGTATGTAAAACAGGTATGCCAATCGTTATCATAGACCACCTGGGGATTCCCTTGTACGCCAGAGCTTCTTGTCTCCTTGGTGTATCCTGTTATATGTCCGATAGTCAGATTATCGGGAGGACGTCCCGAAAATAGGGACCTGAAAAGAAAAGGTGTGAAGATATACTGATCCCGGGGCGATTGAGCCGCATATTGGACCGTGTCATAGCCGTGCCTCCGCCTATGCCCATGGTATTGTGAGTGCGTAATTATGTACACGCGGCACAAATTTCGCCGCTTGACTGGGACAAGGACGGAGGCCGAATTGCTAGGTGAGCTCTGGACGTGCCGGACGATCCTGTTGTGGGGTACTTCGGACTCGCTTGACAGTGTCCGGGTTCTTTATCACCAAATTGGCGGTCTGCCTAAGAAGGCTGCTTTGTACTTCTGCTGCGAGGGCCGCAGTGTGCTCCTCCGTACGGAGCGAGCGCTCTGTGTTTCCATTTACTGTTATAACCCCACGAGGTCCCGGCATTTTGAGCTTGAGGTATGCATAATGCGGTACCGCATTGAATCTAGCAAATGCGGTTCGTCCGAGCAGTGCATGATAGCCACTGCGGAAAGGGACGTATCGAAGATTAACTCCTCGCTTCGGAAGTTGTCCGGTGATCCGAAGACTACTTCCAGTGTGATTGAGCCCGTGCAACAGGCCTCTACACCTGGTATGACACCTTTAAAGGTGGTTTTGTGGGCTCGATCCTTGAGGGGTCGATGCCCATTTTGCGCACTGTATCCTGATAGAGCAGGTTCAGGCTGCTGCCACCGTCCATAAGGACTCGTGTGAGATGGAATCCGTCAATGATGGGGTCAAGGACCAATGCGGCAGAACCGCCATGACGGATACTGGTAGGATGGTCCCAGCAATCGAAAGTGATCGGACAAGAAGACCATGGGTTGAACTTTGGGGCAATTGGCTCCATCGCATAGACGTCCCTTAGTGCATGCTTCCGTTCTTGTTTGGGAATATGGTTTGCGTATATCATGTTTACCGTTTTCACTTGGGGAGGAAATTTCTTCTGTCCTCCTGTGTTCGACGGCCGGGGCTCCTTGTCGTCGTCGCTATGCAGCCCCTTTTCCTCGTTTTCGGCATTCAACTTGCCGGCCTGTTTGAACACACAGCATTCTCTGTTGGTGTGGTTGACTAGTTTATCGGGGGTGCCGTGAATTTGACATGAGCGATCTAGTATGCGGTCCAAACTGGACGGCCCCAGATTGTTTCTTTTGAATGCCTTTTTCCGCTAATCGGACTTAGAGCCACTGAATCCGGCATTGACTGCCGTGTCTTCGGCGTTGTCGCCATTGTTGCGATGCTTATGTCTGTTGCGTCGTGGCTTACCGTTGCTATCTCTGGCATCTGAAGTGCTAGGATTTCTTGATGTGCTGTTGCTACGAGCCAGCCAGCTGTCCTTGCCCACACAATAGCGGGTCATGAGTGTCGTGAGGGCTGCCATGGACTTCGGCTTCTCTTGGCCGAGGTGTCGGGCGAGCCACTCATCGCGGATGTTATGTTTAAAGGCCGCTAGGGCTTCAGCATCCAGACAGTCGACAATTTGGTTCTTTTTAGTTAGGAACCGAGTCCAGAATTTCCTGGCTGACTCTCCGGGCTGTTGGGTTATGTGACTTAAATCATCAGCGTCCGGTGGTCGCACATAAGTGCCCTGGAAATTGTCAAGGAATGCTTCTTCCAGGTTGTCCCAACTGCGAATGGTGTTTGCCGGCAAGCTTTTCAGCCAATGCCTAGCTGGTCCTTTGAGCTTAAGTGGGAGGTACTTGATGGCATGTAGATCATCGCTGCAGGCCATGTGAATGTGGAGAAGGAAATCTTCAATCCATACTGCGGGGTCTGTTGTACCATCATATGATTCAATGTTCCTGGGTTTAAACCCTTCTGGGAATTCATGATCCATTACTTCATCAGTGAAGCATAGGGGGTGTGCGGTGCCTCTATGCTGGGCTACATCGCGACGTAGTTCAAATGAGTCTGGTCTGTTGTATTCAGCCCGGCCGGACATGTTTTTAGTATATCTGGCGTGACGGTCATCATCACGCGTTGTGGCGCGCCCCCGTGATCCGTAGATCGATCTTGAATGTCCTGCTTTGTTTTCCAATACGTCTCGCAGGTCCTTCGTGTAGCCCAGGGCCTTGGTGTCATTTTTTGATTGGCGATGGGGTGCGGGCTAGAGTTCGGGCTGATACGCTGCTTTGTCTCGGCCACGAGGTGGCTGGTCAGCCGCGTCGTGTGCTGGTAGTGTGGGCTCTAATGCCTCCTCCTCGAGTTGAGGTAGCAACCTGCGCTTTGGGTAACTTTTAGTTGGGCGCTCGAGTCTCTATTCCTCGGCTGCCAAGACCTCAGTCCATCTATCAGTTAGCAGATCTTGATCAGCTTGAAGCTGCTGCTGTTTTTTCTTCAGGCTTTTTGGAGTGGCTATAAGTGTAACGCCCTCAATGCGGCTATATCTCCTACGTGTCGAAGCACGACTTAGAGGCATAACCGCATTGAAAGCAATGTCGCAAGTGAGGTAATCTTCACATAACCCATGTAATGCATAAGGGAAAGAGATACATAGTTGGCTTACAATCGCCACTTCACACAATTACATGAATAAAGCATTACATCATCCAGATACAATCAAGGTCCGACTACGGAACCAAAATAAAAGAAGAACCCCAAATGCGACAAAGGTCCCCGATCGACCCCAACTGGGCTCCACTACTGATCAACTAGAACGAAACAACACAAAGGGCAAGATCTTCATCGAGCTCCTCCTTGAGCTTGGTTGCGTCATCTGCACGGTAACATAGGCACCTGCAAACTGGTTTTGGAAGTATCTGTGAGCCACGGGGACTCAGCAATCTCGCACCCGCGAGATCAAGACTATTTAAGCTCATAGGAAGGATGGAGTAATGAGGTGGAGCTGCAGCAAGCGACTAGCATATATGGTGGCTACAATCGCAAAAGAGAGCGAGAAGAGAGGGAAAAGCACGGTCGATAAAAGTATGATCAAGAAGTGATCCTATAGCAACCTACGTCAAGCATAACTCCAACACCGTGTTCACTTCCCGGACTCCGCCGAGAAGAGACCATCACGGTTACACACGCGGTTGATGTATTTTAATTAAGGTCAACTTCGGGTTTTCTACAACCGGACGTTAACAAATTCCCATCTGCCCATAACCGCGGGCACGGCTTTCGAAAGATAATACCCTGCAGGGGTGTCCCAATTTAGCCCATCACAAGCTCTCACGGTCAACGAAGGAATAGACCTCCACCCAAGACATTCTGATCAGACTCGGTATCCCGGTACAACAAGACATTTCGACAGGGTAAAACCAAACCAGCAACACCGCCCGAATGTGCCGACAAATCCCGATAGGAGCTGCACATATCTCTTTCTCAGGGCACACTCAGATGAGACTAGCTACGAGTAAAACCAACCCTCAAGTTTCCCCGAGGTGGCCCCGCAGGCAGCTCAGTTCGGACCAACACTCAGAGGAGCACTGGCCCGGG
>NC_041389.1:240229896-240255794 GCF_002162155.2 Triticum dicoccoides
AATAATGATGACCCTTGAGTCCGCGAAACCCAAGGGAAAAAGAGGCTAGGTGGCGAATGGTAAAACCAATGTTGGGCATTGCTGGAAGAGCTTTACTTAAGGCGAACTGTCAAGGGGTTCCCATTATAGCCCAACCGCGTAAGGGACGCAAAATCCGGGAACATAACACCGATATGACGGAAACTAGGGCGGCAAGAGTGGAACAAAACACCAGGCATAAGGCCGAGCCTTCCACCCTTTACCAAGTATATAGATGCATTAATTAAATAAGATATATTGTGATATCCCAACAAGTAAACATGTTCCAACAAGGAACAACATCTCCATGTTCCAACATGGAACAAACTTCAATCTTCACCTGCAACTAACAACGCTATAAGAGGGGCTGAGCAAAGCGGTAACATAGCCAATCAACGGTTTGCTAGGACATGGTGGGTTAGAGGTTTGACATGGCAATTTGGGAGGCTGACAAGCAAATGGTAGGCATCGTAGCATTGGCATGGCAAAAGAGCGAGCAAACTAGCATAGCAAAGATAGTAGTGATTTCGAGGGTATGATCATCTTGCCTAAAATCCCGCAAGGAAGAAGAACGAGTCCATGAAGAAGACAAACGGACGTAGACGAACGAATCCTCACAACTCCGGAACGAAACCGAAGCTAACGTGAGAAGCAACCCGGAAAGGAACAAACAACATAGTAAACACACAAGCATAAACAAGTCATGATGCACAAACAAGTATGATGCATGTCTGGTTTAATGAGGCATGGCATGGCAAAGTGCAACAAACAATACTACAAGTTAAGTGGAGCTCAATATGCAACGAGGTGCATGTTGACGGAACACCACATCAATTATTTAGTTATCTCTCGTTTAAGCTACCCAACAATATTAACTGTTGTTAAACATGGCAAGAGGGGAGGCATAATTAAACTAACGATACCATCTAAACAATTTAAATGGGGCCGGATATAAAAACAACAAATCCGGTAAATCCCCATATCATTTAGCAATTTAATGCAACAACAAGTTTAAACATTTTAAATGTTGTTATCATGATGCGGATGACATATACAAGTTTTATGCAATTTTATGAAAATGTTGACATGAGCATGTTATGAAGCATTTGGTCACCATGGCGGAACAAAAAGGGTGCCACGGCGGTGAAACAAAAATGGTGCCACGGCAACATTCCGGTCCCGGTAACTCATGGAGATACCGGTGCAAAAGGAGGCGTGCGGATGTGCGCAACATGCTAGAGATGGTGGGGTGCTCCCGACTACCGGGTTCCCACGGGTTAGTGGCATGGAAAACGAGTGACAATTCGAACACGGTGCAAACGGTGCATCTCATACATGCAAGGGCATCTCATCGCGGTCGTCGTCTCGGGGTTATACCTTGAAGCATGCATTCGGGGCGGAACGCGTTCGGAGCGGTGTAGAGGAAGTAGGCGTTCACGGGACGTCGTCGGAAGTAGTTGTACACGGCGTCGGTAGAGGAAGTAGTTGTTCTCGCGATGGTAGTGGTTCGAGGTCTTGGCGGGTCATCATGTAGCCGTACATGTTCGTCGTGGTACACCGTTCGTAGAAGTTCGGGCGGCGGTAGTGGTACACGTTTGACGTTTTGTAGTCGAACTTGACGTTTCCAAGGGGCTCCGAATGTCGTGGTACTTGGCGAAAATTCTCGAAGATGACCTTGACGATCCTGGTTTCGGAGCAGAGGCGAGGCTGGCTGGCTACGACCGGCCTTGCAGCCGCTGCGGCCCACGCGAGCGAGCAGAGGAGGCTCACGCAGGAACTTGGCGGGCGCGGCGAGTCATCGGAGGCCGGGGACGGGGCTGCAGGGCCGGCTCGGCACGGGGACCTGGCGAGCGTGTGGAGAGGCGAGGACGGGGCGTCGGCGAGGCTCCGGTGGCCGGCTGGCCGGGGCCAGCGCGAGGAGACGCGGGTGACGGGGAGGCGCGGCGCCGGAAGACTGCTCGGGGATCCGTCAGGCGGGGCCCGCGCCGCAGCGGCGACGGACAGACGAGGAGGCGGGCGAAGAGGAGGTTGGGCGCGCGGCGCGCGGCCGGTGCTCGAGGGGCTCCTCTCCTCGACGCTCGGCGACAGGGAGTTGGCGAGGAGGAGGCGCGGGGAAGGAAGGCAGCAGGGGCACGGCGAAGACTGGCGGCGGCGGCCGGTGCTCAAGGGGCTCCTCCTCGTGGCGCTCGGACTGCAGGGAGCTCGGGGTCGCGGGAGAGAGATGGGATCGAGCAGGAGAGGCGATGGGATCGGGCGATGGGTGACTGGCGGCGCTGGAAGAGGACGAAGGGAGGGAGAGATGAGGGGATCGGGAAACTAGGGTTAGAGGGGGGCGCTGCTGGGCCTAGGCCTTGGGCCGGTCTGGCTGCGCGGGTGGCTGGGCCGAGCTGCGGTAGCTGGGAGGCCCAGTTGGGCTGGCTTCTCCATCTCTCTTTTCTTTTCCTTAATTCTTCAACCAGAATTTAGGAGAAAAGAAAGAGGTGCTAGAGGTGGAATATTTCAGAAAAGAAAATATCCCTGGAGTCTTGAGAATATGCAGAATTTGAATAAATTGGTTTGGCAATTTTTAGAGGAAGAAAAATAATTCAAGTTTGAATTAAATTGAAACTTGAGCCATTTTAAAACCTAACCAAAACATTCCCAAAAGAGGTGAAATTTGGCGGTGGGGTTTAGGGCAATAAGTTTGACTATTTGGGAGAAGGTAAACATTAAAGGAGAAGGGGAAAATGGCACTTGTCAAAAGAAGGAAGTAGAGGGAAGGAAAAGGTGGGTGATGCGAGATTCATGCATGGAACATGCAACAACATAATATGTATGAGAAATCACACCATGCACATGATGACATGATGAAATGCACAAAAGCAAATAAAACACACGGCGAAACTCGGAATAGCCGGAAGTCTTCTCGAGCATCGGTCTCGGGGCGTTACAACACTCCACCACTACGAGAGGATCTCATCCCGAGATCTAGGATGGCACCGGAGAGAAATGGAAGAGGAAGAGAAGAGGTAAAACTAAGTTGCTTCTTTGACCAATGAGTGAAACCAAAGAACCTTGAGAGGTTGAACAAATTGAAAGAAAGAATACAAAGGAGATGAACGAGATTGCAAACAATCCGTTAGAAAGAGGAACAAGGAACATTACGAGAACTTAAAGGTTGCAAAGACATGAATCAAGAGTTTAATGGACAAGATAGAATTCGAAACCACTCCGGTTAAAACAAGATGAGAGGGGAAGAATTCGGGCAGTACTCCGGTTGAACATGGAAGGAATAGAACATGAACTTGAAAAGATGGGATGTTACTTGATGAAATCAACAACACACTGCCTCCAGAACTATTGAAAGAATGGCACAATGGGTAAGAAGGATTTCAGACAGCTCTCCAGTTGAGGAAGGAGGGAAAACTTGATAAGATTAGAGAACTCGAATGAAAACACGACACTCCGGTTAAATGGATAAGCAAGAAAAGAACACAATCCTCATGAATCGAGATGGTGAGTGAAAAGAGCAACGTAACAATGCCTCCGGAAGAAAGAATAGAAGATAGGTCATTGGAATAACAGAATGGAGGGGGAAATGGCAACTTCTGCCACAATTGAGCTTGGAAAGCACCCTTCCAAGAAGGTTACAACGGGGTTGTTGGGAAAAACCAACAACGAAACGAATAAGCTTGTAGTGGGCTTATGGAAAACATCTCAAAATTATGAGGTGACAACCGACCACTAACGGAAACGATTGCTAGCTTTAGATCGACGAAGAGATGAACACTTCTTCCACCAAGATGATAAAGAGATAACTTGGATCATTGGCAAGCACCACAAATAGCAACATTCCAATGGAAGGCTTTTAGGTGAAATATGACACAAGATAACTCCAACAACGAGGTTGATGGATTTAAAAATAACTCATTCTTAACAACATGTGAATCATGGAACATGAACTCAAATTATCAAGAATGACATAATACCACCTCCAAAATATGGTAGAAAGAATTGCACTCCGGATTACCATATGAAGAAAGCTTGAGCTCCCTAGAAATGAATCTTGATGAAAACTTTGAGAAGGAATTAAATCCTTGATGAATCGTCATGTAGAACCTCCATGAAGAACTCCGGTAAACAAAAGGAATGAAAAGAAAGAGAAATTGAAAACACAAGGTGAATCCTTGCAATGATTTAGATGGATCTCCGTGATAATTAGAGCTTGCAACTCCGGGAAAAAGAGAAGATGAAACAAATGAAACCGAGAATTTTAAGGGCCTCCGGAATAAAGAATTAATCACTTGGATGAACAAGAATAATAATTATGTTATGCTTATCCTTCACCAATTAAATTAACGACAATCAACGGATTTGGCATACTACTTATTCTCGTAGAAAGGATTAAAAAAAAGATATATCAAAACTTGAGAAGGTCTTCAATGAACCACCGGTAGGATTGGAACAACAAATGAATTGATATGATGAACAAGGAAGAGAGATCTTGAAAGAACCACCGTAAGAATTGAAAATGATCGAAGTAGGGGTGCATCACCGGTAAGAATTAGCAAATGAACGAAGGTGCTTGAGACAAACTAGATACATGAGAACAAAGAGATCAAGAACTGATTAGAGGATATTCGATAGATGCATCGGCAAGATAGGAGAATGATAACTGGCGGCTGAGAATGAATAAACCTGAATTGATGGACTCCAGATGACAAACTGAGAAGACTCTTGAATATCTCCTGATGGGTGAAAAAGATTCTCAGAATCGAAAACAATTATGAGAGGATGGCAACAAGCTAGCACCATGAATCTTGAAGAGAATAGAGCAAGATTAAAGAGAAACTCTTCTTCGGTCTTCAAATGATGAGAATGACAACGAGAAACACCACCAAGAATTATTGAGGCACACCGGAAGAATCAAAAGCGAAGAGGTTGAGCCAACTATGAAAAGAATTTGAAAGATCTTGGAGAAAAGCATTTGACTAATGATAACTCATTCTTACGTCAAACTTGGAGAAGAATTTAGGATAGCTCTGGGAAAATAGAAGAGTCAGGTAAGATCCTGGGAAAAGACATGTGGGTTAGGGCCCACTCAAAAGAACACCGTTGAAAAGATTTAAAAGAGATGTTGCACCGGTTGAATTAAATGACTTGAATGAGATACCAATCTCGAAAGAGCTTGAACGAATGCAGAGTGGAAACACGAATCTTCGAGATATCTTGAGCACTCCGGAACAATTTAATAGCGAGAGATGGATGAATATGAGGAGCATCGGCATGGGATAGCATTTGAACGAGGATAAGGATATGATCAACACCGAAAGCTTGAGGTAAATCCACCGGAGAAGAAAACGAGAATGAAGAGTGATGAACTTGGAGCTCCATTAGAATCTCCATGAGAATCACCGGATAAGAACATTGACGGAAAAGAATGGAGAAACTTCCCATCAATAAAATGGATACTTGAAGAAGAAATCTTAGTCCTTGAAGAAAACAAAAGGGAGGGAGGGTGGGAAAAACAAAGGCAACTTGGAGACGGATGAAATAACACCGTTGAGAAGAAGAGATAATTGATCTTGCTGATGTTGAAGTGATCGGATCCACTTGAAGAGAAAGACGCCGGTTGAAAAGGATTGACATGACAATCTCGATTATCGAGAAGGATTGGTATTCACATTGGAGTATGAAAACACCATTTGGGGAAGGTATGGAATCAACATTTGACTTCGAAGCAACTCGAATACCACAACTCAAAACAAAACAAAGGATTGGCTTGCAAAATAAGCCAGAACAAACATATGATAGAGATTTCATCCGAAGTTTTCGTGGTGGGGCCTACACGGGCTCGAGTGTACAGCACCATCATGTACAAGGCAGTGCACATGACATACGAAGTGTCCCCGAGTCGGCATAGCCAAGGACTCTTTAAGACACAACGAGACCACTGTAAAATCGACCTTGAATAGGCGGACCACTAGACGTCGAACCCCAGTTTCATATCATACATCCGTCGGAAAGATATCCTAAGAGCTACTTGAATTCCCACCTATGAAACTCCCGAAATTTTCTGGTTATGCAATCAGGTGTTGGGGATACAGGGGAAGCATAATATCTCACCCAAAACTAACAAATCCTACATCTGGCTGTATCCATCCTTCAACACATAACCAAGAAACCTTCGGAAATCGTCTACCTCAACCTTCGAAAAGCATCCGTTATACAAGTCATGGCAATACTCCCGTACTCACCTCAGTACTGGGTTATCGGGGTTATCTCACCAACAACTGCATAGGAGAGATTTTCGATGTCGGCGTACTAAACTCAAGTATTCCAGAACTGCAACGATAAAATTATGATGACAACACCTCAGAGCTCAACTCCCCGGGACACTTCCACTAAACCCCTGACAGGAGGCACCAAGACAATGTTCTCATCATAAAACCATCGGAACGATTCCAAGATACCCGCATGATCCTAAATTTTTTTTAGTGAAATTTGAGAAGAGAAGAGCCAAAACTCTACGTCAGGATGCCTTACCAGAGCGATGAAGAGACTGGGGAGTAAAAAGAATTCCTAACTCTCCGATATATATAATCCTAAATGACTCAAAATATTTTTCTAGACACAACTCGGCCGCTAAAAACGATCAAGCAGTGGGGCTCCTAAGGTCGGGGAAGGCTCTGATTACCAACTTGTAACGCCCTCAATGCGTCTATATCTCCTACGTGTCGAGGCACGACTTAGAGGCATAACCGCATTGAAAGCAATGTCGCAAGTGAGGTAATCTTCACATAACCCATGTAATGCATAAGGGAAAGAGATACATAGTTGGCTTACAATCGCCACTTCACACAATTACATGAATAAAGCATTACATCATCCAGATACAATCAAGGTCCGACTACGGAACCAAAATAAAAGAAGAACCCCAAATGCGACAAAGGTCCCCGATCGACCCCAACTGGGCTCCACTACTGATCAACTAGAACGAAACAACACAAAGGGCAAGATCTTCATCGAGCTCCTCCTTGAGCTTGGTTGCGTCATCTGCACGGTAACATAGGCACCTGCAAACTGGTTTTGGAAGTATCTGTGAGCCACGGGGATTCAGCAATCTCGCACCCGCGAGATCAAGACTATTTAAGCTCATAGGAAGGATGGAGTAATGAGGTGGAGCTGCAGCAAGCGACTAGCATATATGGTGGCTACAAGCGCAAAAGAGAGCGAGAAGAGAGGGCAAAGCACGGTCGATAAAAGTATGATCAAGAAGTGATCCTATAGCAACCTACGTCAAGCATAACTCCAACACCGTGTTCACTTCCCGGACTCCGCCGAGAAGAGACCATCACGGTTACACACGCGGTTGATGTATTTTAATTAAGGTCAACTTCGGGTTTTCTACAACCGGACGTTAACAAATTCCCATCTGCCCATAACCGTGGGCACGGCTTTCGAAAGATAATACCCTGCAGGGGTGTCCCAACTTAGCCCATCACAAGCTCTCACGGTCAACGAAGGAATAGACCTCCACCTGAGACATTCCGATCAGACTCGGTATCCCGGTACAACAAGACATTTCGACAGGGTAAAACTAAACCAGCAACACCGCCCGAATGTGCCGACAAATCCCGATAGGAGCTGCACATATCTCTTTCTCAGGGCACACTCAGATGAGACTAGCTACGAGTAAAACCAACCCTCAAGTTTCCCCGAGGTGGCCCCGCAGGCAGCTCAGTTCGGACCAACACTCAGAGGAGCACTGGCCTGGGGGGGTAAAATAATGATGACCCTTGAGTCCGCGAAACCCAAGGGAAAAAGAGGCTAGGTGGCGAATGGTAAAACCAATGTTGGGCATTGCTGGAAGAGCTTTACTTAAGGCGAACTGTCAAGGGGTTCCCATTATAGCCCAACCGCGTAAGGGACGCAAAATCCGGGAACATAACACCGATATGACGGAAACTAGGGCGGCAAGAGTGGAACAAAACACCAGGCATAAGGCCGAGCCTTCCACCCTTTACCAAGTATATAGATGCATTAATTAAATAAGATATATTGTGATATCCCAACAAGTAAACATGTTCCAACAAGGAACAACATCTCCATGTTCCAACAAGGAACAAACTTCAATCTTCACCTGCAACTAACAACGCTATAAGAGGGGCTGAGCAAAGCGGTAACATAGCCAATCAACGGTTTGCTAGGACATGGTGGGTTAGAGGTTTGACATGGCAATTTGGGAGGCTGACAAGCAAATGGTAGGCATCGTAGCATTGGCATGGCAAAAGAGCGAGCAAACTAGCATAGCAAAGATAGTAGTGATTTCGAGGGTATGATCATCTTGCCTGAAATCCCGCAAGGAAGAAGAACGAGTCCATGAAGAAGACAAACGGACGTAGACGAACGAATCCTCACAACTCCGGAACGAAACCGAAGCTAACGTGAGAAGCAACCCGGAAAGGAACAAACAACATAGTAAACACACAAGCATAAACAAGTCATGATGCACAAACAAGTATGATGCATGTCTGGTTTAATGAGGCATGGCATGGCAAAGTGCAACAAACAATACTACAAGTTAAGTGGAGCTCAATATGCAACGAGGTGCATGTTGACGGAACACCACATCAATTATTTAGTTATCTCTCGTTTAAGCTACCCAACAATATTAACTGTTGTTAAACATGGCAAGAGGGGAGGCATAATTAAACTAACAATACCATCTAAACAATTTAAATGGGGCCGGATATAAAAACAACAAATCCGGTAAATCCCCATATCACTTAGCAATTTAATGCAACAACAAGTTTAAACATTTTAAATGTTGTTATCATGATGCGGATGACATATACAAGTTTTATGCAATTTTATGAAAATGTTGACATGAGCATGTTATGAAGCATTTGGTCACCATGGCGGAACAAAAAGGGTGCCACGGCGGCGAAACAAAAATGGTGCCACGGCAACATTCCGGTCCCGGTAACTCATGGAGATACCGGTGCAAAAGGAGGCGTGCGGATGTGCGCAACATGCTAGAGATGGTGGGGTGCTCCCGACTACCGGGTTCCCACGGGTTAGTGGCATGGAAAACGAGTGACAATTCGAACACGGTGCAAACGGTGCATCTCATACATGCAAGGGCATCTCATCGCGGTCGTCGTCTCGGGGTTATACCTTGAAGTGTGCATTCGGGGCGGAACGCGTTCGGAGCAGTGTAGAGGAAGTAGGCGTTCACGGGACGTCGTCGGAAGTAGTTGTACACGGCGTCGGTAGAGGAAGTAGTTGTTCTCGCGATGGTAGTGGTTCGAGGTCTTGGCGGGTCATCATGTAGCCGTACATGTTCGTCGTGGTACACCGTTCGTAGAAGTTCGGGCGGCGGTAGTGGTACACGTTTGACGTTTTGTAGTCGAACTTGACGTTTCCAAGGGGCTCCGAATGTCGTGGTACTTGGCGAAAATTCTCGAAGATGACCTTGACGATCCTGGTTTCGGAGCAGAGGCGAGGCTGGCTGGCTACGACCGGCCTTGCGGCCACTGCGGCCCACGCGAGCGAGCAGAGGAGGCTCACGCAGGAACTTGGCGGGCGCGGCGAGTCATCGGAGGCCGGGGACGGGGCTGCAGGGCCGGCTCGGCACGGGGACCTGGCGAGCGTGTGGAGAGGCGAGGACGGGGCGTCGGCGAGGCTCCGGTGGCCGGCTGGCCGGGGCCAGCGCGAGGAGACGCGGGTGACGGGGAGGCGCGGCGCCGGAAGACTGCTCGGGGATCCGTCAGGCGGGGCCCGCGCCGCGGCGGCGACGGACAGACGAGGAGGCGGGCGAAGAGGAGGTTGGGCGCGCGGCGCGCGGCCGGTGCTCGAGGGGCTCCTCTCCTCGACGCTCGGCGACAGGGAGTTGGCGAGGAGGAGGCGCGGGGAAGGAAGGCAGCAGGGGCACGGCGAAGACTGGCGGCGGCGGCCGGTGCTCAAGGGGCTCCTCCTCGTGGCGCTCGGACTGCAGGGAGCTCGGGGTCGCAGGAGAGAGATGGGATCGAGCAGGAGAGGCGATGGGATCGGGCGATGGGTGACTGGCGGCGCTGGAAGAGGACGAAGGGAGGGAGAGATGAGGGGATCGGGAAACTAGGGTTAGAGGGGGGCGCTGCTGGGCCTAGGCCTTGGGCCGGTCTGGCTGCGCGGGTGGCTGGGCCGAGCTGCGGTAGCTGGGAGGCCCAGTTGGGCTGGCTTCTCCATCTCTCTTTTCTTTTCCTTAATTCTTCAACCAGAATTTAGGAGAAAAGAAAGAGATGCTAGAGGTGGAATATTTCAGAAAAGAAAATATCCCTGGAGTCTTGAGAATATGCAGAATTTGAATAAATTGGTTTGGCAATTTTTAGAGGAAGAAAAATAATTCAAGTTTGAAGTAAATTCAAACTTGAGCCATTTTAAAACCTAACCAAAACATTCCCAAAAGAGGTGAAATTTGGCGGTGGGGTTTAGGGCAATAAGTTTGACTATTTGGGAGAAGGTGAACATTAAAGGAGAAGGGGAAAATGGCACTTGTCAAAAGAAGGAAGTAGAGGGAAGGAAAAGGTGGGTGATGCGAGATTCATGCATGGAACATGCAACAACATAATATGTATGAGAAATCACACCATGCACATGATGACATGATGAAATGCACAAAAGCAAATAAAACACACGGCGAAACTCGGAATAGCCGGAAGTCTTCTCGAGCATCGGTCTCGGGGCGTTACAATAAGCCGGCGCTTGAAGCGCTCCTGCTCGACGGGATCCTCAGGCACGATGAATTCTTCGTCGCCGAGGCTCGCTTCGTCTTCAGAGAGGGGCATGTAAGTGTCATCCTCTGATTCTCCATCCATTGCCTATTCTTTAGGGCTAGCTTGCCCATCCTCCCGTTCGGCCTGCTCGAAGCCTGGCTGGGCGGGATTGTTTTCGTCTTCGGCACCATCCGGATTGCTATTTGTGCCGGTATCGCTATTTTTTCTCTGACGGGGCTTAGAGCGGCGCCTATGACGCCGGTGCTTAGATTGCTTCTTAGGGGGAATATCCTCCATTGCCTCACGACCATCGCTTTCTTTAGGGGTGTCCACCATATATATATGTCATATGATGAGGTGGCTGTTCAGCGCCCTGTGGGCGGTGGTTCCTGTTCTTCTCCTGCATCGTCGTCCATACAGTCGATGTCTTCGGAGTTGAAGTCAAGCACGTCGGTTAAATCATCGATAGTGGCTATTAAGTGGGTGGTGGGTGGGGAACGAATTTCTTCATCGTCCGCTTCCCATTCCAGCCGGACATAGTTCGGCCAAGAGTCTTCTGACAAGGAGAGAGACCTCAATGAATTTAGCACGTCGCCCAAGGGCGAGTGCTGAAAGATATCCGCGGAGGTAAACTCCTTGATCGGTGCCCAATCGGATTCAATAGGCACGTATGCACGCGGTTCGGAGCCTGTAGCCGGAGACGAGTCCGAGGGTCCGATGACACCGGCCTCATACACTACAAAAAAATACACTTCCGTGATGATACGTGTTTGTCACAGTAGGTCGCATTTTCTGTCATGCATGTACATCCATGACGATTTTATGACAGAATCAAGATAGTCATACCTGTGCTGTCGTAGAAGTGCTCCATGACATTACCAAAATTATCATCACAGAAGCATCCACTTCCATGACGATCAATCGCGCGTCACAGAAATGTTTTCGTCAAGGGTGACCGACACGTGGCATCCACCGTAACGAAACGTCGTTAAGCTATCGGGTTAGGTTTTGGATCCGATAACCCGTTAGCAGCCCGGACCAATGGGGATTTTCCACGTGTAAAATCATCATTGGCCGCAGGAAACACGTGTTGCCTCACCGTTGGGACAAATGTCATCCACTCATTGGACAGGAGGCGCCTATGATAGGTCGACACGTGGTACGGCCCAACAGTGGCCCATTCCGGTGAAAAAAGGCCGGCCTAGTAAAAATTAGCAGGCCGGCCCATATAAGGCCTACTTGTGTCAGGTCCATTTAAGCCCACGACCCAGAAGAGATGTGCCAATTTGGCCCGTCAACGGCCCGTTAAAGATTTGACACCATTGCAGCCCATCGTCAGTTCGAGCCCGTTAACAGCCCGCTATATATTTGGGCTCAATATCGGCCCGATGAGATTTCGGCCTGTTAACAGCCCATTTAATGGATGGGCCAATTTTTAGGATGTACATCTTTCGGCCTTTTAGCGACCCATTTAAATGTTGGGCTAATTTCCTGCCTGGTGTGTCTTTCAGCCTGTTGACGACCCATAAATCTGATGGGCCATTTGTAGTTGGACCTGACTTTTGGCCGTTTAGCGGCCCATTTAAGTGTTGGGCCAATTTCTGGCCCGGTGTCACTTTCAGCATGTTGACGGGTGATACATCTCCAACGTATCTATAATTTATGAAGCATTCATGCTATTTTATTATCTGTTTTGAATGATTATGGGCTTTATTATACACTTATATATTACTTTTGGGACTAACCTATTAACCGGAGGCCCAGCCCATATTGCTGTTTTATTGCCTGCTTCAGTATTTCGAAGAAAAGGAATATCAAACGGAGTCCGAATGGAATGAAACCTTCGGCAGCGTGATTTTTGGAACGAACATGACCCAAGAAACTTGGAGTGCAAGCCAGGGGAGCATCGAGGAAGCCACGAGATAGGCGGGCGCGCCCACCCCCCTAGGCATGCCCTCCCCTCTTGTGGGCCCCTCGAGGCTCCCCCAACCGACTTCTTTCGCCTATATAAGTCCACATACCCTAAAACCATTGAATATCAAGATAGATCAGGAGTTCCGCCGCCGCAAGCCTCTGTAGCCACCAAAAACCGCTCGGGAGCCCGTTCCGGCACCCTGCCGGAGGGGGAATGGATCACCGGTGGCCATCTTCATCATCCCGGCGCTATCCATGACGAGGAGGGAGTAGTTCACCCTCGGGGCTGAGGGTATGTACCAGTAGCTATATGTTTGATCTCTCTCTCTCTCGTGTTCTCTCTATGGCACGATCTTGATGTATCGCGAGCTTTGCTATTATAGTTGGATCTTATGATGTTTCTCCCCCTCTACTCTCTTGTAATGGATTGAGTTTTCCCTTTGAAGTTATCTTATCAGATTGAGTCTTTAAGGATTTGAGAACACTTGATATATGTCTTGCCGTGCGTATCTGTGGTGACAATGGGATATCACGTGCCACTTGATGTATGTTTTGGTGATCAACTTGCGGGTTCCGCCCATTAACCTATGCATAGGGGTTGGCACACATTTTCGTCTTGACTTTCCGGTAGAGACTTTGGGGCACTCTTTGAAGTACTTTGTGTTGGTTGAATAGATGAATCTGAGATTGTGTGATGCATATCATATAATCATGCCCATGGATACTTGAGGTGACAATGGAGTATCTAGGTGACATTAGGGTTTTGGTTGATTTGTGTCTTAAGGTGTTATTCTAGTACGAACTCTTGAATAGATCGATCTGAAAGAATTACTTTGAGGTGGTTTCGTACCCTACCATAATCTCTTCGTTTGTTCTCCGTTATTAGTGGCTTTGGAGTGACTCTTTGTTGCATGTTGAGGGATTGTTATATGATCTATCTATGTTATTATTGTTGAGAGAACTTGCACTAGTGAAAGTATGAACCCTAGGCCTTGTTTCCTACCATTGCAATACCGTTTACGCTCACTTTTATCATTAGTTACCTTGCTGTTTTTATATTTTCAGATTACAAAAACCTATATCTACTATCCATATTGCACTTGTATCACCATCTCTTCGCCGAACTAGTGCACCTATACAATTTACCATTGTATTGGGTGTGTTGGGGACACAAGAGACTCTTTGTTATTTGGTTGGAGGGTTGTTTGAGAGAGACCATCTTCATCCTATGCCTCCCACGAATTGATAAACCTTAGGTCATCCACTTGAGGGAAATTTGCTACTGTCCTACAAACCTGTGCACTTGCAGGCCCAACAACGTCTACAAGAAGAAGGTTGTGTAGTAGACATCAAGCTCTTTCTGGCGCCATTGCCGGGGAGGTGAGTGCTTGAAGGTATATCTTTAGATCTTGCAATCGAATCTTTTTGTTTCTTGTTTTATCAGTAGTTTAGTTTATAAAAGAAAACTACAAAAAAATGGAGTTAAGTTTGTCTCGTACGCTTCATCTTTTTAATATCTTTCGTGAGTATGATGAAAAGGAAAATTGTGCTCAAGTGCTGGAATAAGAAGTCTATAAAATGCTTGATACTAAATCTTTGAATTATGAGCATGATTGCAATGTTGTTAGTATGAACTCTTTGAATATCCATAGTACTAATGATGATTGCACTAGTTATGATGAAATATCTCTTATAAGCATGTCGATTTTTGTGGAGTAGATTGGGTTTGCAAGTACACACCAAATAGGGAAAATAAATATTGCAAGAGGCATAAGTATTTAGAAACTAAATGGTTGCAAGAAAGTCTTGATGTTTGTGCTGAAAAATTCAATATTTTTCGCGCTCCTTATGAACTTTGCAATGAATGTGGTCATTTAAATCTCCAATGCAGATTGTTTCATGATCGAATCGTGTCCAAAAATTGTGATAGCTTGATTACCCTTGGGCATCATAAAGAGCTTAGTCTTCTTTTGGGGTATGAAGAAATGAAACGTGTAACTGAGGGTATTCCAAAATTTAATCTTGATAGATTTCTTGATTTTGATCTAGAGAAGATTTATTTGTATTGTGCGGTGAATTGCATTGAAAATCCTTATATTGCCAATTACCTAAAGAAAAGAAAGCAATTAGGAGATGAAGAGAATACTAATGAAAGGGAAGAGACCTCCCAATATCCTCCTATTATTTCTTATGATGAATCAGGTAACGAGGAGGAGCTTTCTATTCAACCAATCTCATCAATAAGGAGCTCAAAGAAGAAGGTTGAACCCACACATAATGTGAAGAAGAAAAATAAAAGAAGGAGCAACAAAGGTAAAAAGGTATCCCTCTCAAATGAAGTTGCTCCTACTACTCATTGTGTTGATGATAATTGCTATACTATTGGTGCTATCCATACTATTAATGATGAAAGTGATTATGCTTATGATATGAAAAGGCCCAAGCTTGGGGAAGCTATGTTTGATGAGGATGACATATTTGGGAATATATTTTCTGAAATTAATGTTTGTCCCAAGCTTGGGGATGCTATGTTTAATGAAGATGATATTTTTAGCATCCCAAGTTTCGATATGCAAAGTTGTTATGATGATAGCATGCCTCTTACCTATGATGATTATATTGATGAAAGTGGATTTGGAAGAGTGTCAACTTTAGGAAGTAGTTATCCCACTATTTTGGAGGATGTTGAATCTTATTGTGATGAATACGAAAGTGGAATTGGAAGAGGGTCAACTTTATTTAGTGATTCCACTATCTTGGGAGAGGTTTCAATCGATTATGATGAGAACAAAGTTGCTACTTATGATGATTATTGTGATGAAACTTATGCTATAAAAAGTAGTGATGATTATATTTATAAAACTTGTCATGATTATCATTACCCTTTTTCTGAACATTACTCTTTTAATGTGGAAACAATTTTTAGTGTTCAAGTCTCTTATGATACTCCCGCTATTCCGAATGAGAAGAATTTTGCTTATGTGGAGAGTAGTGAATTTTCTATGCTTGTATATCCTGAAAAGAAAGCTTTGGGTGCTGGTTATATTGTTGAATTCATGCATGATGCTACTGCAAATTATTATGAGGGAGGAACATATGCTTGTAGGAATTGCAATAATGTCAAGTTTCCTCTCTATGTGCTTAAAGTTTTGAAGCTATCCTTGTTTTACCTTCCTATGCTAGTTGATTACTGTTCCCATAAGTTGTTTGCTCACAAAATCCCTATGCATAGGAAGTGGGTTAGACTTAAATGTGCTAGTCATATGCTTCATGAAGCTCCCGTTATGTTTCAATTCTTATCTTTTATGTGAGCATCATTGTCATCATCATGCCTAGCTAGAAAGGCATTAAAGAAAAGCGCTTGTTAGGAGACAACCCAATATTTATCCTTACTGTTTTTGTGTTTCCACATGATATGCTACTGTAGTAATCATGTCTTATAGGTTTTGTTTCAATAAAGTGCCAAGTAAGACCTTTAGGATAGCTTACGGTGATAGTTGTGTTGATCCTGCTGAAAATCAAAAACTTGCACCCAGTAAATTAGTTTTTGTAATTCACAGAAACATGCTTCTGATCTGATTCTTTTTGCTCTGGATTGGTACACAAATATCTTATGACTTAATAATTTGGTAGGATTTTTGGAGTTCCAAAAGTATACGTTTGATACAGATTACTACAGACTGTTCTGTTTTTGACAGATTCTGTTTTCATTGTGTTGTTTGCTTATTTTGATGAATCTATGAGTAGTATCGGAGTGTATGAACCATAGAGAAGTGAGAATACAGTAGATATTACAACAATATGAATTTATAATAAGTTCATTACAGTACCTAAGTGGTGGTTTTATTTTCTTGTACTAACAGAGCTTACGAGTTTTCTGTTGAGTTTTGTGTTGTGAAGTTTTCAAGTTTTGGGTAAAGATTCGATGGACTATGGAATAAGGAGCAGCAAGAGCCTAAGATTGGAGATGCCCAAGGCACCCCAAGGCAATATTCAAGGACAACCAAGAGCCTAAGCTTGGGGATGCCCCGGATGTCATCCCCTCTTTCGTCTTCGTCCATCGGTAACTTTACTTGGAGCTATATTTTAATTCACCACATGATATGTGTTTTGCTTGTAGCATCATTTTATTTTGTTATTATTTGCTTTATGTTATTTATAATAATGTTTTGCATCTTTATTTTCAATAAAAATGTCAAGGATAGCCTTTACCTTGCTTATTTTGCTAGTATACATGTTGCTGTTTGAAAACAGAAAGTTTACCGCTGTTGCAAAAATTCCCTAGAAACGTCAGAGAATGGTATAATGTTGAAACTTTTTTAATATTGCACTCTGATAAATCTTCTACAGCGTAGTATTTTTATCATAATTTTTGGAGTAAGGGAAGTATGATTAATCTTGCATTCTTTACAGACTATATTGTTTTGACAGATTGCTGTTATGGTTGCATTGTTTGCATATGTTTGCTTGTTTAATGATTCTATTTGAGGATAGGAGTATTAAATATGCAGAGAAATTTAGTATGCAATGTTGAATAATAATTTTAGTGATTTGTTACAGTAGAAAATGATAAGGTTTTGCATTGGTTTACACTAACCTATCTGACGAGTTCTTGTTGAGTTTGGTGTGGATGAAGCTTTTGATAAAAAAGAAGAAACCATGATATGATAGGAATTAAGGAGACACAAAATCTTAAGCTTGGGGATGCCCAAGGCACCCCAAGATAATATTTCAAGAAGTCTCAAGCATCTAAGCTTGGGGATGCCCCGGTAGGCATCCCACCTTTCTTCTTCAACAATTATCGGTTAGTATCGGTTGAGCCTAAGTTTTTTCTTCTTCACATGAGTTGTGCTATCCTTGCAATGTCATTTTGTTTTGCTTTGCTTGCTGTTTGAATAAAATACTAAGATCTGAAATTCTTAATTGAGAGAGAGTCTTCACATAGTTGCATAATCATTTAGCTACTCATTGATCTTCACTTATATCTTTTTGGATTAGTTTGTCATTTACTCGTGTGCTTCACTTATATCCTATGAGTAAATTGTTGAATGAGTTGATTGTCATAAATCTGAAATTATATATGTCTCATTTGCTTATCCCATGGGGAGTAATGACTTCACATCTAAGAAGTAGAGGTTGTAAATTTATTGAAGGTTAGCAAGCATTGTATTGGTCATTTGAACAATTCATGAAAGAATATTGAAGGAAGAGAGATTCCACATATAAATACACTATCCTAGAAATCTTTTATAATTGGGAGCACTCATTTAGTATGACATGCTAAAGAGTTGATGTTGGACAAGGAAGACAACGTAATGGGTTATGTTTTCGCACATCTCAGTTAAAGTATATTGTTATGGATCATTCAAACATGTTGAGCTTGCCATTCCCCCTCATGCTAGCCAAAATTCCTTGCACCAAGTAGAGATACTACTTGTGCTTCCAAATATCCTTAAACCCAGTTTTGCCATGAGAGTCCACCATACCTACCTATGGATTGAGTAAGATCATTCAAGTAAGTTGTCATCGGTGCAAGCAATAAAATTGCTCTCTAAATATGTATTATCTTTTGGTGTGAAGAAAATAGCTTTATATGATCTTGTTATGGAAGCAATAAAAGCGACGGACTGGATAATAAAGGTCCATATACAAGTGGCAATATAAAGTGATGTTCATTCGCATTAAGATTTTGTGCATCCAACCCTAAAAGCGCATGACAACCTCTGCTTCCCTCTGCGAAGGGCCTATCTTTTACTTTATGTCTTTTACTTTATGCAAGAGTCAAGGTGATCTTCACCTTTCCCTTTTTCATTTTATCCTTTGGCAAGCACCTCGTGTTGGAAAGATCCTGATATATATATCCAATTGGATGTAAGTTAGCATGAACTGTTATTGTTGACATCACCCAAAGGTGAATACGTTGGGAGGCAACACTATAAGCCCCTATCTTTCTTAGTGTCCGATTGAAACTCCATAACCATTAGTATTGTGTGAGTGTTAGCAATTGTAGAAGACTATATGGTAGTTGAGTATGTGGAGTTTGCTATTCCTGAAAATAAGATGAATTGCAATTGTTTGATGACTGAGTATGAAGTTTGCTAGTTTTCAAGAAAGTTTATGGTCTATGCTTTAACATATGAATTGCTTGTTACTTGTTTGTGAAAAGTCTTATGAGATGAACTACTGTTATGACTTATAATCATGCTAGAAAAGGTGGTTAAAATTATCATTGATCAAACTTGTGCACCTTCTAGCATTCACACTTCATAAATTCTTTCTTTTACCATTTACCTATTCGACGACGAGTAGGAATTAAGCTTGGGGATGCTGATACGTCTCCAACGTATCTATAATTTATGAAGCATTCATGCTATTTTATTATCTGTTTTGAATGATTACGGGCTTTATTATACACTTTTATATTACTTTTGGGACTAACCTATTAACCGGAGGCCCAGCCCATATTGCTGTTTTATTGCCTGTTTCAGTATTTCAAAGAAAAGGAATATCAAACGGAGTCTGAATGGAATGAAACCTTCGGCAGCGTGATTTTTGTAACGAACGTGACCCAAGAAACTTGGAGTGCAAGCCAGGGGAGCATCGAGGAAGCCACGAGATAGGGGGGGCGCGCCCACCCCCCTGGGCGCGCCCTCCCCTCTCGTGGGCCCCTTGAGGCTCCCTCGATCGACTTCTTTCGCCTATATAAGTTTACATACCCTAAAACCATCGAATATCAAGATAGATTGGGAGTTCCGCCGCCGCAAGCCACTGTAGACACCAAAAACCTCTCGGGAGCCCGTTCCGGCACCCTGTCGGAGGGGGAATCCATCACCGGTGGCCATCTTCATCTTCCCGACGCTATCCATGACAAGGAGGGAGTAGTTCACCCTCGGGGCTGAGGGTATGTACCAGTAGCTATGTCTTTGATCTCTCTCTCTCTCTCTCTCTCTCGTGTTCTCTCTATGGCACGATCTTGATGTATCACGAGCTTTGCTATTATAGTTGGATCTTATGATGTTTCTCCCCCTCTACTCTCTTGTAATGGATTGTGTTTTCCCTTTGAAGTTATCTTATCGGATTGAGTCTTTAAGGATTTGAGAACACTTGATGTATGTCTTGCCGTGCGTATCTGTGGTGACAATGGGATATCACGTGCCACTTGATGTATGTTTTGGTGATCAACTTGCGGGTTCCGCCCATGAACCTATGCATAGGGGTTGGCACACCTTTTCGTCTTGACTTTCCGGTAGAGACTTTGGGGCACTCTTTGAAGTACTTTGTGTTGGTTGAATAGATGAATCTGAGATTGTGTGATGCATATCGTGTAATCATGCCCACGGATACTTGAGGTGACAATGGAGTATCTAGGTGACATTAGGGTTTTGGTTGATTTGTGTCTTAAGGTGTTATTCTAGTACAAACTCTTGAATAGATCTATCCGAACGAATAACTTTGAGGTGGTTTCGTACCCTACCATAATCTCTTCGTTTGTTCTCCGCTATTAGTGGCTTTGGAGTGCCTCTTTGTTGCATGTTGAGGGATTGTTATATGATCTATCTATGTTATTATTGTTGAGGGAACTTGCACTAGTGAACGTATGAACCCTAGGCCTTGTTTCCTACCATTGCAATACCGTTTACGCTCACTTTTATCATTAGTTACCTTGCTATTTTTATATTTTCAGATTACAAAAACCTATATCTACTATCCATATTGCACTTGTATCACCATCTCTTCGCCGAACTAGTGCACCTATACAATTTACCATTGTATAGGGTGTGTTGGGGACACAAGAGAATCTTTGTTATTTGGTTGCAGGGTTGTTTGAGAGAGACCATGTTCATCCTACGCCTCCCACGGATTGATAAACCTTAGGTCATCCACTCGAGGGAAATTTGCTACTGTCCTACAAACATGTGCACTTGCGGGCCCAACAACGTCTACAAGAAGAAGGTTGTGTAGTAGACATCAACGGCCCATAAATCAGTTAGGCCATTTGTAGTCGGACCTGAGTTTTGGCCTTTTAACGACCCATTTAAGTGTTGGGCCAATTCCCGGCCTTGTGTGCCTTTCGGCCTGTTAACGGACCATAAATGAGTTGCGCCATTTGTAGTCGGACCTTAATTTTGGCCTTTTAACGGCCCATGCCCTTCATGGTCCAATACCAGCCCGCTTTCTCTTTCGGCCTGCTAAAGGCCCACAACACAGTTGGGCCATTTACAATACGACCTGACTTTCGGCCTCTTAGCGGCCCATGCTCTTCATGGTCCAGTACAAGCCCGCTGTCTCTTTCGGCCTGCTAAAGGCCTACAATATAGTTGGGCCATATGTAGCCCAATCTTAGTAACGGCATGTTAACGACCCGTGAATTAAATTGGGGCCACCTGTTGCCCGCTTCGATGTCGGCCTGTTAACGACCCGGGAGGTAAGAGGGCCGACCATTAACTTTCGGCCTAGTAACGGCCCATTAACTTAATGGGCCCACTAAAGTTCGTACATGTCTTTAGGCCAAATTAGATAATTTGAGCCCATTACAACGAGCAATTATGCACATGACCAAAACCGATCAAGCAAAGGTACGACATACAGGGAATAACGTTGCACATCCAACATATATTACATAAAATTACATCCACTAGGCAATCAAAGATTGATGCCAGTGCAAATAAATGAGTAGAACCTAACCATCTACAACGTCACAATCTGCAACCTCAGCACAGATTACGCCATAAGAATGTGGGCAAGTTCTTGCTGCTTTGCTACACTGTCTCTGAAAACATCGATCAGTTGTTGTGTCGCACGACTCTGCACCTCTGATTCATCCACCATTTCATCATTGCTTCAGCCATTAATTGGTTCACAAACATACATTTATTCCATTGCATTCGAGACAGAGGATACTGAACAGATTTAGATGGCGATTTTGGCAGGCTTGTATTATTGATAGTGGAGAGTGTCTTGACCACTGCATCATAACATAAATTAGGATAGGAACCAAACAGATTAATCATGAGTTATTGCCATATTACCTGGCCTAGATTTATTGGAAAGAAACAATGGGGTTGCCTTGCTGTTTTCAGAGTTTGTCTTCTTATCTTTAGCAGCCTGCACAAAATTAACACACTAGCATTGCTATCATTGGCCAAGTCAGATAATAGGAAAGCAACATTGACACAACGAATGTTTGGGCAACTAGCCTACACCAAATTAACACAAGATGGCACAACTATCATCAGCCAGGTAAGGTAATACGAAAGCAACATTGACACAATGAATGAATGGGCAACCAGAGAAGCACTACAATTCAGTAATGTGCGTGATATGAGATAGTACATTCATGCAGCTCAGTATCCAAAACTACCAGGCAATTTTCCTTACAAAAATCAACATTGGCGCCTTTAACATTTTGCTACAACTAATTTTAGATCAGATAAAGGTTAGATTCACGCCGATTAACAAAATACATGTTGATGTAAAAATATAGTGATATACAATAGGTACTTACATCAGCATTGGAGCATAGAGAATTCCCGCAAGATATTTTCCTCGAATATGATCCCAATGGAGGAAGTCTTCTATCGTTTAACCTTATTTTCTAAAAGAGAGATGGGTAAGAAACATGTAGAAAATATGACCCGAATTCTATATAATTTTATGATGCAAGGATACGCACACACTTCTTAGAATGGAGTTGACATTCTTTTGCTAGACTGGAGCGGACTAGTTCTTTGGCCACTGGAATCTGCTTATTATCAGTGGGAGTTGGGTTTCTCTGTGCTGGAGCAGTATCTATAAAAAATGGAGTTGGTTTATTATCTCCTGGCATTTGGATCTTTTGCAAAGACCTGGTTCGTAACCCTTCAGATTCTAACATAGCTGTCTTCCCCTTGCATGCCTTATATAGAAGAATGGTGATTCAGTTATAAAACATGCTACAACAGAGATGGAATAGGTACTGGAGAATAGAAAGGCATGACATGTTGACATGTATTCCCTCCATCTGGAAATAAATGGATGGGTCTAGGCGTATTTCAGTTCTAGATACATCCAGTTTTATCCATTTCTGCGACATCTAATCCGGATGGAGGGAGTATGATGTAAGAGCTAGGGATACGACAGGACAACATAGTAAAAAAACACTGAGAAACCCACTGTAGAACCAAAGTATTCAAACCCACTGATATGAGATAGTACACTCATGCAGCTCAGGATGCAAAACTACCAGGCGGTTTTCCTTACAAAAATCAACATTGTGGCCTTTAGTCATACATTTTGCTACAACTAAATTTAGATCAGATAAAGGTTGGATTCATGCCGATTAACAAAATACATGCTGATGTAAAAATATAGTGATATACAACAGGTACTTACATCTACATTGGAGCACAGAGAATTCCTGCAAGAATCTTTCCTCATAAACGATACCATTGCAGAAATTCTTCTATATGTTAAGCTTATTTTCTAAAAGAGAGATGGGTAAGAAACATGTAGAAAATATGATCAGCATGCTATAAAATTTCATGATGCAAGGATATGCACACGCTTCTTAGAATGGAGTTGCCATATTTTTGCTGGACTAGAGCAGACTAGTTCTTTGGCCACTGGAATCTGCTTATTATCAGTAGGAGTTGGGTTTCTCTTTGCTGGAGCAGTATCTATAAAAACTAGAGTTGGTTTATTATCTCCTGGCGTTTGGATCTTTTGCAAAGGCCTTGTTTGTAACCCTTCAGATTCTAACATAGTCGTCTTCCCCTTGCATGCCTTGTATAGAAGAATGGTGCTTTAATTATAAAACATGCGACAGCAGGGAGATGGAATAGGTACTGAAGAATAGAAAGGCATGACATATTGACATGTATTCCCTCCATCCGGAAATAAATGGATGGGTCTAGGCATATTTCAGTTCTAGATACATCCTTTTTTATCCATTTCGGCAACATGTAATCCGGACGGAGGGAGTATGGTGTGAGAGCTAGGGATACGACAAGACAACCTAGTAAAAAACACTAGTTGAATGTAAAACTGTATGCTAGCGGAATACGTACAGAAATAACTAAGGCAACATACACGTGTATGATTGGGAAAATAAGATGGCATTGCAACAGAGCACTAGAACAACACTTCAATGTAAAAAAACATGGTATGGTAGACAGATGAAGTACATACTGATGAATAACAATGCATAAGATATTCAGAAGCATGATGTCCAAATTAAGCATATGGCATTGCGATAGAGTACAATGACAGTACTTGAATTTGAAAACATGTTATCATGAATGGAATAGGTACTGAAAAATAGGAAGGAATGACGTATTTACATGCATGATCAGCATGCTAAGCACATGGCATTGCAACAGAGTAGATACACTCCAGGACGTTATATGCATGTTGTACCCATACCACAGGCCAAGTTAGAGCAAGGACCTTGTGGGGTGAAGAGGATTCATCATCTTTCTGCAAGTCTTCTGAAGAACTGCCTTTACATGTTCCATCATATTGGGTATCATTGACATCAAGTTTATTGGCCATTACATTGCTCCGTGAGGTTCTTGTGGATATATCAGTGTGTGCAATTATATCTGACATGCATGGAAGACAACTAGTAGTTAGATTTATGTAATGAGTGCCTGTAGGAGATGACATAAATAGTAGGATTGGGGTTAACTAGCAGCAACAGGTCTCATAAACTAAAGGGAGAACACAGATGAAAGATATAGAATATGTATCATTTGTACTCGAGATTAACTAGATGGCACACAAAAGTATTAAAGAACAACATAGGTAATACTAGAAGTGGTATAATACTATAATCACCAGCCTGTGGGATAGCATTGGATGATGGATGATAACTATGGAACAACGTTACCTAAAGAACAAGTATCTTAGCTGAACTATCGAACAACGTTAACTCCTGAACAAGACCCATAAGAGATCAGCATGAATATACAATGAAATGTGATGATCTATTTTCCATGCTTAGAGGAATAACAAAGCCATAAATGTTGCACACAAGTAAGATGACGGTACAACCTATCTGGCTGCCATCCATAGGAGTGAGAATCAGGCGCTGACTTGTCGATGGCCCTGCAGTTGTTGTGGCTGTCCATGTCGGGCACGCGCATTCGATGCAGGGAACTGTTGAGTGGGGACTATAGCTCCCTTCTGGTGTATGCTTCCCTTGTTGGAGCAGCTGCGGTGAGTCGGAAGACGGTGTGTCTGAAGATGCAGATAACGCATAATGTTAAGAACGACATATCTCTTTGATCTGAAGAAATACACTAAGAGATCAACAACAAGGTACGAGAGTGGTCACACGTCAGTTGACTGAAGACTAAATTGGGGTCACACAATTTTATTTTATTTTGGTACTGTCCGATCTACGGCAGATGGCTTTGTGGCCGTCTTGTGCCTCCAGGCTGACACTGTTCGGAATCTTCCCCGAAGAGCCAGTGACCAACGGCAGAGCAGCCTGCCTCTGCCGTCCGTGGCCCCGGCCAAAACCCCGCTCCCCGGCCCACCGCACTGCCGTGGTTGCGCCGCCCCCGGGCCAATCCGCAAAGACTCCCAGTCATCCAGATCCGGCGGCGGTAGTACCTTCAACCCACGCAACTCTAAAAGATAGCCATCTAAGCACTGCTTCCGCGGCGAACTTGCGGCCCCGCACCCTTACGTTAGACACCAGCCAACCGGCAGCCTAGGAGCTCTGCCGCCTCGAGGGGTGTTGCTTCACATTGGGAATCGGTTGGCCCAAAATAAAAATTCAGACAACTGATGCCTAAATAAGGTGATTTGAGATGAGGGTGCGACCTATCTTGCGGCATGGTGAAGTAGGAAGGTCCAGCTGCCAAGTCGATGAAGCTGGCGCGGTTGCGGTGGCGACCGGCAGCAGGGAAAGAGCTATGTCGCGACGGTCGACGGCTACGGGGAAGCAGCGCCAGGACTCTGGACGGATCCGAAGTTGGAGCCGCTCCGGCGCCATGAACAACGGCGGGGGTGAATCGGCTCCGGTACGGTTCACGCGGCCGTCGTCAGGCAGCACCAGCAACACGGAGTAAGAGGCACACGACCCAGTGCACGACGGCAAATGGACAGCGTCTCCGGCATTAGGGAGGAGGGAGGCTGTGAAATTGGTGCGGTGGGGGGCGCCATGGAGGTGGGGCTGAGGTTTCGCGGCTCGGGAGAAGGGAGCTTCCCGGGGAGAAGGTGATTTGGTGCCCACGAGGTATGAAT
>NC_041389.1:240256183-240257180 GCF_002162155.2 Triticum dicoccoides
TTGGGAGGGGAGTGGAACCATGTCTTATGGACACATTTGTCTGAAATGTGAGGGGGAGTTACAGTTCTACCCTTGCCTATAGGCTTCTCGGCTTGGGTCTGTGTACTGAGGATCGGGGATAGTAGAGTAACGTTGCTTCTCCCCAAATAGTGGGCGGGAGCGATTTCGGGCAAGGAGGGCGTGTTTTGAACTATAGTGGGCACGAGCGATTTTGAGCGAGGAGAGCGTGTTTTGAAATAGTGGGCGCGAGCTATTTCGGGCGAGGAGAGCGTGTTTTTCCGACCATGGTTTATGAATTATTCAGCACATGTCATTTCGGCCGAGGAGAAGGTGCGCTTGGATGAAGTTATGAACCTACCCTCGATGTACAACGGGCCAATTGATGCGTCCCACATAGGACGGTAATTTTGCGTCTCCCATTTATTTGCTCGGGCGAATTCCACCGAGCAGAGAGGATGTTTAACGGTTCGTTCAAATTTTGGGAGAATGAGCATCCACGTCTACCTTACCAAGTCGATTCGAATCAAATTTTGAAATATTAGCTTGCCACTTCTTTTTTACATGGAGAGATGATGCTCGGGAGTAATGTGTTTTTACATGCTTGTTGCTAGCGATTTACTATATGATAAATAGTTGACCCACTCAAAAACGCAAATCAAACCCAAAATGAGATATCTCGATTCAATGAAATAGCTCGTTCAGTAGGTCAAAATAGGGAACTAAATCCAAAATTGAACACCTCAATCGAGTAGCATGTTGTACAGTATTATAGTACTCCATGAACATGTTGAAAGTCAAATTAATGAACTTGTTTGATATACGCATATATCTGTTCATGTGTGGATTGCAGACAACATATTCTCCAATTTAAATATTTGAATGCAAGTTCATATCGAAACATGGTTTATATCAGTCTTTGATGCATAAAACGCGACCTCCCCCTCTCCCGGACTCCTGTTCTCTCTCTTTCTCTCTCTCTCTCTCTCTCTCTCTCTCT
>NC_041389.1:240257345-240283050 GCF_002162155.2 Triticum dicoccoides
CTCTCTCCGACAATCTTCAATTCTGTCGCACGCATCCGACACAAAAACCTTGTTGGTCCCTCTCCCTTTCTCTCCATCTCTCTCTCTCTCTCTTTGTGTGTGTGTGTGGGGGGTCTTTATAGTTCGCATGCATATATACACCATCTATAGGTCTCTCTCACACACTATGTATGATACTCTAGCTAGTCCAAGATAGATATCTTGGGTGCACTCATCGTATGCACACAAATTCCTTGGATCTTTGCCTGTAACTCTCTCACGCACCACTCTGTCGTCTCGGAGCTCTTCCCCCCTCTCTCAAACTCTCCATCCACCTGGGTCACACATACACATGCATATCTCACTTGCACTCGATAGGCCCATCTAAAACTCTATCTCTCTCCCTCGTTCTCTCTCCATCTCACACGCAAACACACACACAATCTCATGCCCAGCAAGCCAAGTATGATGGTCTCTCACTCAATTGTAGGCACACGCGGTCCCCCCTATATGTATATGACTAGCTAATCTTAGTCTCCCTAACAAACATGAGCATGGTCTATCTCGATTTCTCTCGGGGCATCTTTCTATCGCGCACGCACTCCCTCGATCTCCCACCCATATAGTCCCCTCACGATCTCGAGGGGATATCTCTATCACAAACACACCCTCTCTCCCTCCCCATGCGTCCATGCCATCCATGTGTCCCTCTCGACCTTTGTTCCTTGTTGGCTAGACCTCTATTGGACATGTGCTACAGGGGTGTCTCTCTCCGTTGCAAACAATCACACACTAGCTATCTTCGTGTATCTCCTCGCCTCGCTTTTCCATCTCGGAGATGCATGCGTGATATGTTCGCATAAGAAACGAAAAACACACACTCTCTCTAATTTATTGTTTGTTGTCACTTTCTCTTTCACACACATACTCTTTTTGCACACTTACTCATTCTCCTTCCCACGCACTTGATCTGTCTCGACTAAGGCAATCTCCTCGGTCCATAGCATATAGATTTATTGAAAAGTCAAACATCACAAAGTTTGACCATGTACGTGGATTAAAAGAATTACATCTAGTACGGCAAACATATACCATTAGATTCCCCATGAGATGTAGTTTTTTATGATGTATCTTTGGTATTGTAGATATAAATAACACTAGCACATAGGCCTGTGCGTTGCAACGGAAAAACTTATGTGTCAATTATGAAATATGAAGTTTGTTAAAGTCCCCAAAGCACTTTATTTAAATTCCCCATATTTCTCCGATCCTAGAGAAATAACTATGTTGGTCTAAATCCCTTCTCTATCTTTATTTTATTCAAGTTTCTGTTTAATTTCTCAAAAAAAAGGTTCTGGTTTTTTTTTGAGAAAAAAAAGGTTCTGGTTAATTAAAAAATGGAGAAAGGGAATCTAACCAGCGCAACACCAAATCCCTTTTCTATCTTTATTTATTTTACTCATCAAAGTTTATTTATGTTTAATTAAAAGAAGATAACAAAGAGAGATGGAGTCCAACCAGCCCAAAACCATCGGCCCAAGTCTAAACCTTCTAGATGGATCAGCCCAACTACCCCCGTTAACCCCTAGAGCGAGGAGACTGATCCATCCACATCTCGTCTCTCCTTCTCCCTCACCCAGCGCCTCCTCCATCTCCCGGCTCGTCCCCAAGCAACTGCCCTCGAGGAGTTCCCCGTCCCGGTCGCCGGCCATGCTGCTACGCTGTCTCCCTCTCCTTCCTTCTTTTCCCTGTGGTTCTCCTTCCACTAACATCTGTCTCTCTCTTGTTTGCTGCTGAACGCATGACGCCGCCGCTCCTACCAAAATCCAGCCGCCGCCGGATCTGCCTCCACCGGACCAGATCCGTCCGGATCCGGCTGCCCTCGACCGTCCTCGACCTCATATTCTCCTCCAGTCGCCTGATTGATGCGCCGCCGACGGATCTGCCTCCACTGGACCGGATCCGTCCGGATCCGGACGCCCTCGACCGCCCTCGGCCTCGTCTGCGACTCCTCCGTCCGGATTCTGCTGTCCTCGACCGTCCCCGGCCTAGTTTGCTCCTCCCATCGTGTGATTTGATGCCCCACCTATTCGATTTCTTCGATTTCGTGGTGTTGCAATCTGCTTTTCTTTGATCGATTATTTGATAGACCGAATCCTTCCCTTGTGATTATCCTCATCTCTGTGTCCTGATTTCTGTGGTCGCTTGTTGAATCATCAACGTCTACCTATATGAACCAGTCAGATTAGGTGTAAAGAAACGATGTGGTATTATTACTTAACCGGATCTGGACGGGACGGATCCATTTCCGGCGGATTTGGCGTGCAGGCGGCCGGATCCGGCGAGATTAAGGGCTGGTGGCGCCATGGCCCTTCTGGAGGTCCCTGTTCAGCGAGAAAGAGAGAAAGAGGTGAGAGGAGATCGAGAGGAAGGAGGAGAGGGGCGAGGCGGCGGAGCGGCCGGAGCTCCGGCGGTGAGGCGCGGCGGAGGTGTGGGGTCGCCGGCGAGGCGGCTTGCGGGGGCGAGGGGAGCTCGGGCAGGATGGAGCTGCAGGAGGCAGAGCGGTCTGGTTCGCTCGAGCCACCGCGCCGCCCCCAGCCGCTCGAGCCACCGCGTTGACCCGATCCAGAAGCTGGGCTTGAGCGGCGGCGCGACGGCGGGTCGAGTTCCGGTGGATTCCGGCGGGGCGACGACGGGGCGGAGTTCGGCGGCGCGCGGCGGCGTTGCAGGGCGTGGCGGCGCTGGAGGTGGATGAGATTGGGGTTCATGGGTCGTTCGTGTGGCTAGGTTTTTTTTTCTTTCCAGGGGGACCGCGGGTTGAATTCTCAAAACGGCAGGGTTCTTTTTGTAATAACGAAACGTTTTCTGAGATAGCAACTTAAAAAGGGACTGCGGGTTGAATTCTTGAAAATAGAGGGGCTTTTGCGCAAAAGTGATGACGACGTACGGGCAGAAGCACTCCGTGCTTTATTAGTAGGGAAAGATTTGTGTAAACCTGATCAAAGTTTCCAAAGTTTCACTTCTAAAAAATTTACATGCACTGCATTATCGAGCGGATGGAATATCTCTTTCCCCCTCTCAGCTATCTGACGCACCACTCAGCCTTATCGGGGCTCCTCAATCTCTCTCAAACTTTATTGGTCAGTTTGGTTCGTGACCTGACCCTCATGCCTTCATGGCTGGTACTTCCTGGTGTGGACGTGAGATGTAAAATATTTCTGCCTGGCCAGGCTTGTGTGGTGCTGAAGCATTTGGTTCATGCCTGGGCCAGGCAAAGCATCAACGTCCCATCAATCAATCCATGCATCAATTATTTAATGCTAATATCCATCCATGTTGCTGTTAGCCTCGTGGCCGCTCGACCAGGCACGGCCAGGCGTTCGAAATTGATCGCCTGGGCCAGGCTACTTGCAGTGTCTGGAGTTCAGCCAGGCTAATTAAAGTGCAAGGGAACCCAGGCCAGGCGGGATTTCTTTTTCACAGGGTAGCAACCAAACAAGCGTGCATGAAATCCAGACACAACCCCAGGCCAGGCAAAAGATGCTCAGGACGCAAGCCAAACTAACCTTATATCTCCCTGGTTCACACATACACATGTCTAGCTCGCACTATACATATAGACCCATCCAACACTCTCCACCCTTGTTCTCTCTCCATGTGACACGCACCCCCTAAGTACCATAATCCCTCACTCCATCAAAGGCGCAAGCACTCCCCCCTCCTAAGTATGATTATCTCTTACTAGCCATCAGGAACACACGTATTGTCTCCTTCCATCCACACGTCTATCTCGATATCTCTCGGGCCATCTTCTATCGCGCACACATCTTGTCACTCGATCTTCCACCCATGTAGTCCCATCACGATCTCCAGGGGATCTCTCTATGACAAACATACACCCTCTCCTCCCCATGTCTGCATTTTCTCCATACGTCTCTCTCGACCTCTCTCCCTTGTTTGCCAGACCCCTCTTGGCCACGTGCTAGGGGTCTTGCTCTCTTGGTGACAAACAACCACACACTATCTCCTCACCTTGCCCCCGTTGTCGAAGATGCATGTGTGATATGTTTGCATAAGACATGCATGCTTTTTCTCTACTTTTATCATGTGTTGTCCATGTCTCTTTCACACACGCACCCACACTTTTTTCACTCTCCCTCCCTCTAGTTAGGGACTCTGTCACGTCCATAAGCATATGGATGTTTTGAAAAGTCAAACCTCAGAAAAGTTTGACCAGGTATATGTGGAGAAAAACATTTACATCTGGAACGATCATTAGATTCATCACAACATGTACTTACTTCATACTATCATTTATCTTTGGTATTATAGATATAAGTAATTTCTTTATAAACTTGGTCAAAGTTTCAAAAGTTTGACTTCAAAAAAAATTTGGAACTACATTATCGAATAGAGGGAGTAGCTCTTTCTCTCTCTCTCTGCTATCTCTCATGGGCCTCCCCTCTCACTCGAACTCTCTATACCGACGGATTATACGCTCACTATGTCAGCGTATAGCTCCATATATTGTTTAGTTGACCGGTCAACCAATCCACATGCTGCCTTGTGAGCTCATGTTCTGTATCTTCGTGTGCTGGCCCATGTGGCAGTGGGTGAAAATAAGTAAACTAGAGGTCCATCTGACACGCGGTGAAGTAAGCAAAGTTGAAACCACTCGGGGTAGCACCCCGCATGCTAGTAAATTGACGGCGCATTGAGGACAAACTTCTTGCACGCGAAGGACGCACTCGCGCACAATTCACCACTGCGCGGCGGCATGCACAGAAGGACGCACTCGCGCACACCCAGCACACAACACACACCAGCACACGTGTACACCAGCGTCGCCGCCGATTGAGATGGATGGCGAGGCAGCCAACAAGCGGAGGCGGCTCGAGCCAAAACAGCATCCAACGAGCCTGGACTTCATCAGCAGCCTCCCCGATGACATGCTGCTCGTCATCATTGGCCTCCTCCTCACCAAATCTGCCGTGCGGACCGCCCTGCACTCCCGGCGGTGGCTCCTCCTCTGGCGCTGCGTCCCCCTCAACCTCACCGTCGACAGCTGCCTCTATAACGGGGATTGCAAACGCATGGCCGCAGTCTCCAAGATCCTTTCATCGCACCCTGGGCCAGCCAGACGCCTTGACATCCGCATGTTCAGTACCAACTGCAAGGTCCAACCCAAGTTCGATGAGTGGTTCTTATCCCCCGCCCTAGATCAGCTCGAGGAGCTCAGCTTTGAAGCTAGACGATGTCGCTCTCTGCCGCCGTCCGCGCTCCGCCGCTGTCCGCGCTCCGCCTCACGCCAACGCTGCGCCGCGCCAGCTTCAGCTCCTGCTATCTTCCCCAGATTAATTCCACGCCCGCCCTTCTTCTCCCTCAACTCAAGCAGCTCGACCTCTTCGACATTGTCATCTCGAAGAAGGCTATGGAGCACCTGCTCCGCAGCTGTACTGCGCTCGAGTACCTTCATCTTGAGGAGATCCACGGGTTCATTAGCCTCCACATCGCCTCGACGAATCTCCGATGGATTTATGTGTCTTGCGACATCAATTGGGAAGAGATCACTCCAGCTGTTCCACGTTATGGTCATTGAAAATGCGCCTTTCCTTGAGAGATTGCTTGTATCGGATCTAGAAGGTCCAATAAAAATCAGGGTCATTGACGCGCTGAAATTGACAGCGTTGGTGTACTCGTCTGCCAAATTCTCCGAACTCTTTATTAGATCCGTAATCGTTTAGGTACAACACTCATCTTCTTCTCCGTCTTCTTGAAATTCACATTTTAAATTTCTTCTTGATGTATTTACGACCGTCTTACAGAAAATGATTCCCACAAGCTTGACCCAGTCCATGCGCACAGTGAAGATCTTAACACTAAAATCTATCGGCCCCAATCTGAATCAAGTTGTTGGATTCCTTACATGCTTTCCGTGCACGAAGAAGCTACTCATCGAGGTGAAACTTCTTTTCTATAAGTAAACGGTAATCACAACGTAGCTCAATTTTTTCGTAATTTTCCCAAATTACGGTGACAAGTGTAGTGTTCAAAACTGCATCTACGCACTGCACCGAAAGAATTTTTTTTTGTATTTTTTCTCACATGATCACCTCCATCGTTTTTAGGTTGTACTACTATAGTAGCCTAGGCTAGTCATAGTGGAAAGTAATTAGACTACTCCAGTAACTCTATGGTTACCCTAAGAGCAAGTACTACCTCCGTCCTGGTTTACTCTTCCAATTTTGTAGTATCAAAATTTCACCATAGATTTAACTGACAAAATGTTAATGCATATCACTAAGAACTATATCGTTGGATTTGTATTTGAACATAATTTGAAATGGTGTAATTTTTATTGACATGCATTGGCATTTTCTTAGGTAAATCTATGGTCAAATATTTATACTAAATACGAGGTAGTATTCCCTCCGTCCCAAAATTCTTGTCTTACATTTGTTTAGATACGGATGTATCTAAAACTAAATCCATATTTAGACAAACTTAAGACAAGAATTTTGGGACAGAGGGAGTACAAAAGTGGGCTATGTAGGCCAAAACATGTGCCAAATTCACTTGTGATGCATTTGGCATCGATGCCCCTCCATTGCTCACCTGGTGCCCCAATCTGGATCACCTACTTTGCTTCGGTGCCAAATTAACTCACGCAATGAAAAAACACTGCGTGGGAGAGCGAGGACTGAGGCAATAAAAAAACACTTGTTTGGGAGAGTGAGAGGCTGGTGTAGTTGGTTTTATTGATTTGTTTATACGTGTGGGTCTGTGTGCACAGCGGTGCCAACTCTCTCACATTGCGAGAGCGGTGCCAAAATCTTTTGATTTGACATCGATGCGTATTATGTGGCATACTTTTGTGAAATGTGGCATCGGCCACATAGTGGAAGGCAACAAATGCCCAAGCTCTTCGCGTGCTCCTAGTTAAATGAGAGGAAACAAAAAGAGAGATAGAGAGAGAGTGAAAAAATATCACTAGCCAGCCAACCCTATCGTATGAGCGAATGATATTGGTACCTCTTGATGATACGACAATCTTATACAGCCAGCTGCTCTATTATGTTCTCTTCTTTTGCATATAATAAAAGACCCAAAAGTGAAAAATGTGTTGCACTATAACAATCTCATCGAATGCCTTGATCTCCATCTTACAGAAATTGATTTGATCGAATACTGAGGCAGCACATCTGAGATTAAATTGGCCAGGTTCTTTGTTCTAGAGGCAAGTGTGCTCAAGGTAATGAGGTTTGGCGTTCTCTGGCGCAACAATGAATGGCGTGCTGATCACCGCAAGCGTCTAAGCCTAAATGACAAAGTCTCCATAGAAGCTGAATTTGTTTTTGGAACATCAAGTGGCCAGAGACTCGAAAACTTATTTGCCCATTAGTGACTTGTCAGGGCGGTGGATTTTAGTTTGTACGATAATGCTACATCCACCTAAAGTAACGAAAGTTCTTACGTAAACTTCCTAGTAATTCCCTCTTCGTAGGTGCAGCATTACTCCTAACATTTGTAATATCAGTTTGAAACTTTAATATTGTCGTGTCCTATTCCTGCATTCTCAAAATCCTGCGAATCAAACAGGTCCTGAGTTGGTGATGATGTTGTGCCTCCCATCTTTCACCAATAGCCGTCGGATCTAGATCTGACGCATACACGCATACAAACCAAGCTTCTCCATTTTTGCAAAAAGGTGCATGCACTTGTTCCCTATTTACAAACAACTCCTTGTCTCTCAAAATCAGCCTTATCTCCTCCCCACCACATCTAGAAGGCCGTGGAAAAATCCGGTGTGATGGCCGCTGCCGGCGCCGTCCACCCCCAATCTTGGTGTTCTGTGCAATACATGGGCATCTACGCACGGGAAATTAAGTTGAACAGGGCTAGTTGTATGTAGGCTAGCTCTACAGCCATGATGATAGTGACTGCAGATGGTGAGGCTAACTATGGTATGCCAAACACGGCGCCTATACTCAGGTGTCATCTCCGGCGCAGGGTCTTGTCACTTCACTGTGAGGAGCAGCACGTAATAATTTGACCAACGGGTAGTACAGTGCTAGTACTCCTACTACTACATTGATAGTACTACTACTAGTACTAGTAGCACCACCGTCTGGATTTAGGAGTACTACCACGTCCATCTGGATTTTAGTATTTGACTAGCAATATCTAGTAATGCATGTCACAAAAAATGTACTACCTCCGTCTGTAAATAAATACATGGTGTTTTATTCCTAACGGCGAGAGAACTTAATGTTTTTTGCTAACTAGAGTACTAATAGGATTACATGCAATGAACTAAACACTACATGTCATGTTTGGTAGTCTCAAGTCATTGAAAGCATGCACGGCCCACATCTATCATTGGTTGATATGTCATGAAATAAGAAACAAGGAGGGAGTTAATGCACTGTGCCTAAGTGTTTTGGGATTATTTGGTTTTCGTAAGGTGACTTACACAACATTTTTGTTTACATGCATTAACATTTTATTAGTTAAATCAAAGGTTAAAACTTGGCGCAAAATGTAAAGGGGACCAATAAACCAGTAAGCATCAAACTTCTCTTATTTGGCCCCAACTAGAGGTCTGGTGAGATGACTATACTGCACCGGCACGGAGGGGACGCAACTTCATTGACTTACAGCAACTGCCTTTGGGTGAATAACATGTGGGCCCAGGGGGTGGCTGGCCCACCTATCATACAGCCAAAGGCAGGTGTAGTAGAGGGCCAAGGAGTAGTACGAAATCCTACGCACCAACGCACGCTAACCAAGGGCAAGAGTGATCACTCTAATCGCAAGATTAGTTGACTAGAAGCTAAGCTAGAACCATGGAGGCGATGAGCGCGAGCATCAGCCGGCTGTGCCAGATGGTCCACGAGGCCGGCCTGCGGCTCGGCACCGAGGAACGTCTCCAGGTAGTATTGCTTTGAGGCCGCCAGGGCGTAGGGCTGCTTGGACGACAGCTTCGTCTCCTTGTTCGACGAGGTCCTCGTCGGTTTCCTCGACAAGTTCACCGTCGTCAAGAAGCTCCTGGACGACTTTGATGTAAGCCTCCAGCCGACGCGCCCAGGCTCTGCGATGCCCGCCACCCTCAACGGCCACTATAGTGACAACCTCTTTGACGCACTGGTGGCCCTGCGACTGCCCGCCGTCGTGCCGGAGAATGTCCACCTCGAGGTCGCGCTCGCCGTGCAGCGCCTGGCGCAGCAGGACACCATCGACATAATCACCCACGTCTATGTGCAAATTGTCCACAAGGACTACTACATGCAAGAGGAGGACGATAGGACGCTGGCCTTCTTGGACCGCAGGGCAACCTTGGACGGCATTGTTCAGAAGCACGTTGAGCTCGCCGCCAATGCCGCTGCTCCTCACACGTAGGTTGGTGACCCGGCACACTAGGGCATGAGGATGTCGTTGATGGATCCCTATGTATTTTTATCTTTCCGTTAAATCCATGTAGTAGTATATGATACTACAGTAATTATCTTACCTTTGGCATCAACTTCATAATTTTCGTACGTACTCCATGCATGAACGGCGCCAGAACCAAACTTCTCATTACTCTAGGCAAAATTGTTATTTTCTATCTATCTGTCGCGCCATGGAGCAGAACCAAATTTACAAGTTATGAGTTCAAAAGGAAATGCCTGCCGTGTTCGCGTTGCACACCCACACGGTTGGTCCGGCACGCCGCTCAAGCGGGAATGCGTGCGGTGTTGCATTTTCACTTACAAGTTGGACCGCAGTTGAGCAAACCGACTATCGGCAAACCCCCACCCCGCCCACCGTGCGATGGCTGAGAAAACAGGAGGGAGAAGAGATGGCTGTAGCACGGACTCCAAGAAAATTGGTGTCGGATGGGACTCGTGTGGGTGGCGTGTGCCGTACTGCTAGACGTGAATGCTAGTTATGGCCCATGCCACCCCACTATATCAAGCCTATATCGAGGTACGTAGAACAAATTTCCTACAGTCCATGCTCAGCCCTCCTCTATCTCTCTTCTCAGCCAGCCACCGGACGCGCGGAGCCCATCGTTTGTTTGCTCACATGTGGTCCCACATGTCAGTGAAAACACAAGAGGACCCACTGAACCTGCACATCTTTCACCTCATCATGCTGGTGATGAAAAACAAATCCAATAAAGATCTTTGGTGGCCGCTTTTGGAGTTACCCTCAAGAGTAGTAAGATTCTATTTACAGTTTAACCCAAGATGCACATCTCGTGGCTTCAACTGCCACTCTATTTTATTTCATGACACGACCTGGATGCTGGATGTCCCATGTGTCGGCAAAAGGAGGAAGAACCCGACCAAATCTTCGGTTATGCTCTCGGATTAGACTAGTTGTGCTAACTTAAAATTTTATTGTGTACTCCCTCCGTTCCAAAATACTTGACTTCCATTTGTCCAAAAATGGATGTACCTATATACTAAAACATGTCTAGATACATATATATTTTGACAAATAGAAGGCATGTATTGTGCAACGGAGGGAGTAGAATGGATGCAAGTTTTTGTATTGGGAAGAAGAGTACATCCATATATTGATAGAGGGCAATTTAGTAGATGTTCTATCACTTTTAGCTAGCACAGAGGCTAGAGATGAGATTAGTGCACTTGTTGATACTACTACTAGATTAGAGGCTAGATGTGAGGAAGCAACGTCTACTTCTTTACACTCGAAGAAGAAAGAAGCACGCAAGATCGAGCCTCCACAGATCAACAATGAATGCATCAAGAAGGCACTAATCGAACTTACAGGAGTAGTAAAATTTATTCTTGTGGTTCTTGTTTTCTTTGGTCTTGCTTTTCTAGTCAAAATTATCATTGGAGTTCGTGCAAAACGGAGGTACGTTTGGGGTCGTGCGTTGGAGTTGGCCTTACAAGTGGGACCGCAGTTAAGGAAACCGACTATCGGCAAACACCCACCTCGCCCTCCACGCGATGGCTGAAGTTAGAGAAACGACGAGGTTGAAGAGATTGCTCTAGCATGGACTCCAAGAAATAATATGGTGTCAGATGGATGTTGTGGTGGTGGCGTGTGCCGTACTCCTAGACGTGAATGCTTGTTCTGGCCCATGCCACCCTACTACTCCTACTACTTACTCCTACTATATAGTACTAGTATCGAGGATTCGAGGTGCTGGTTACGTACAACGAACACATTAACATATGGCTACAGTAAAAACACCCGCCCGACGCGCGAAGCATGTGAAGCTAGTACAAATAGTGTACTACTATTGTTGATTGGCCTCATCCGATAACCTGTTGCAATGCACGTAAAATTATGTATTCGGAAAATATATGTTTTGCCTCATCGCACCACTCACTCAGAGAAGCGACTCGAAAGCCATTCATAAATTTAGTAAGTTTATCACATGCATATCATTTTATTACATACAACAGGTCATCAACCTACATCGACAACGAGGATACATTATAAATACTAAAGTTTTCACCACACAACAAATAACAAGCAATGAAATGAACTTCAAATCAACCATTCCTCAGCGTTGGAAACGCTTGCTTTGAACCACAAGTGATTCTCTGGGACGGGCCATCCATTGTCGATCTGGAGACCAACGCAGGATTGATCATCCAGGCTGAAGCGGCCTACTATATCAGTACCAGGGTAGGGAACCACCCAAATGTCCGAGGTATAGACACAGTTGCTTCTCATAAATGGTAGTGATGTTGTGTCAACAGCAGTTGGATCGCCTTTCACCATCATTGGATAGTTTTGTCCAAGGAAGAGCGAGTTTTCTCCAAGACTATCAATTCTGTACCAGGGAGAAGGAGTTGGCGCTAGAACACTAGTATCCATCCCGAATACCATGCAACGGGTGTTGGAATAGGTCCGGAGAGTGCGACCATGGGAGACTACACCTACTTCCTTAGCAATAACATCATCAGTGGGCTGTATACACACAAGAAGAGGTGATCCATCGGAATTAGTTGCCAGGCACCAAAGAGTATATGGGCGCTGCTTGTCCTCATTCTCGTGATCATCACCATCGTCATCTCCTCCTTGGTTATAAAAAGTTTCAAGTATAGGTGGTGGAATGTTCACAGGACCTTGGAAACACAAGAAGAAGGTTAATTAGTAAAGGGAAACTTGCTAACCCGCATGCATGTGGATGAAACAATTATTATTACGGTGGAAGATAAACGTACCGAAACTACGAGGATGCCATGCAAAAACAGTGCCACGAGTGGTGGCAGCAAACACAAGGCCCTAGTATTGAATTGCATCACAGTACTCATCCATGTACAGAAACTGATTTTTGAGCAATATCCATCGAGTCAAACCACCAAGGACGGAAACAAGCTTGTCGAAGATAGCAATAACTTCATAGTTGTTGTAATTCCAAGAGCAGTTGGGAACTCGACAAATTGCTATCTTTCGTAGAAGACAGTCACCATGATCGTATTTGAACGTGCGTACGATACCGTGCTCAACCTCTGGGAAGTCTGCTGAGATTTTTGGAAGTGGAACCCGGTCACGAGTGTACACATTCACAAGTTCCCACTCACAGTTGGACCCAATGTAAAAGACCCAATCTCCATTTGCGCCTGCCCAAGCCTTGCCCTCAAGCGATGGCATCTTAACATCATATGTATCATTATCAAGCAGCATCAACTTGCACAAGGCGAGGCCTCCGTCGTGCCGACGCCAGTCATCAGGGTCACGACGAAGAAGATAGGGGAGATCAAACCGCTCCTTGACTCTTGGGTTCCTTGTAATGATGTTATTAGTTGAGTCGAGAATGGGCTTGAACGAACCTGCCATGCTAGCCGAGGTGATGACATCGCACCGATCAATGAGTTCCTTCACCACATCATCTTTCAGATTGGGGAAAGAATAACGGGGTCGTTTCTGGCCTGTTCCCTCCATGGAGAAGACGATCGAACAATGGCAGAAGAAAGGGTGAAAGGCTGAAGGAAAATGGACGAGGGAGAGGAAGAGCGTGCGACAGCAGTTCCAAATCGAGAGGGAAAGGCGAAGAGTCGGTGGACGGTTGCCAGTTTGCCACGGTTCATGAAGAGGCACCCCGGCCTACACGTCCGTTCGGAAATACTACTACTCGCCGTCGTCCCACTGATATGTTGGAACGGGACCACATGTCAATGAAACATGGTGTGTAATTTCTCGTGCAAAATGCGATCTGGCCGCATTGGCCCGAGGTGCCGCATTAGTTATCGACCTTTATTTTTTTAATGGCATGCCATTCAGTTTTGAAGCACGACTAACTGGTACTATACGCAGAGAAAATATAAACTACTCTACCACTAGTCCACCTCCAGTACTAGTAGTATAAAAAAGATATATAGGTTGCAGCTTCAGCGCTTTCTTGCTAAGGGCTGCCCACTTGCTTCTCACACTACCACCCTCTCTCCAGATCTAAAAAAGATGCCCCCTCTCGCCCTCCTCACCGGTGGTCACAGATCCGCCGGGGAAGAAAAGGATGTGCAGCGTTGACGCACTCGTCGTCGGCGAGCGAGGTCACGCAATGACGACAAGGCCGTCCTCTCAGACCTAGCACCCGCGCGGGATGGCCTCCATCCCCAAGCTCGCTGCCGTAGTGTGTGCGGAGGACGACGACCACGAGCGAAGCCACTTCCCGCCGACCCTCAGGTATGCTACCTCTTTTCGAACCATACCCTTGTTCTATTGCCCCATATGCCACGTCGTTGCATGTGGATCTTTTTCCACTCCACCATCTTCCCAATTTGCTATCCTCTACTCTGCTGGCCACGCAGACGAAAACCATAATTTGCACTATTAAAGGAAACCCTACTTCTTGCAGACTAATCCATGTCTGGGTTGAATAAGGAAAGGAAGGGAGACTGTACTGTCCAAGAGAGTAGGCATCGGACCCGCATCTAGGTTGAAAAGGGGGAAATCAGTAGCTAAGGAACGAGTCTCATGTCTCTTGGTTGAAGAAGGGTAGAAAGCCATGACAACACAATAGAGAATGACCAGGTCGATCAGTTTGTTGTCCTCACATAGGAAAAAGGTGGCTAAAGAGAACAAAAATGGGACGTAATCCACATATGCTGCCTGGATATTTGTTGCTCTGGGCAACCATACCTCCCTCACCACTCTGCGTCCATGGAGGTACATCGTACTGGTGCGCCCACTGTCCGAATGGGCCTCGCATGCTCTTATTGCCACTTTTTTCGCTATTAGTATAATGCCAGCAATCAAGTCAAGCAATGCTACTGCTAAAGTGATGCCACATTTAACTAATGCCGCTCTCAGTCTAATGCCACCGATAAATTTAAGAAATGACATTTAGTGTCACTGGATTATTTCAGGGTTAATTGTTGATTGTGGATGTATTAAAGATTTTTCAGCTAAGGCATTCTAATGTTGTTGCACAGCCAGTATACCAACGATGAAACTTGTTACTACCTTCAGATTTTTGCACTGTTAATGCTTATAGATTACATACCTCACTTTCATGAGATAAGTTAATTTTTTTGTACAGTGTCACCAAAATGCCAAGGCACTGATGTCATTTTATTTTGGTTAAACTGCACAGACAATTATTAAGACAAGAGGAAAGGTCAAGAGTGGGCACCTCCTCCTCCGGCTATTCTCTTGATTCGTTCGATCAAGTTTTTATGTTTGATCGATTATCAAGATTGGGATAGCAATTTTTAAGGTCCAACCGAGTTCGAAATGATATTTACCTTGGAGGTACATGGTTTGCAATTTTTTTATATTGTCATTGGTTAATAATGCTAGTTACCTTCAGACTTTTGTATTTGGTTTAATGCTCATGCACAGCTAGTATACCAATGCTGAAACTTGTTACCTTTACATTTTGTATTGTTAATTCTTATAGAAACCTTCCAGTGCTAGAGTTTATTGAAATATGTTCAATAAAACCATTGTACTGTACCCTGTAATAAACTAACTACTCTACTATTGCACTAGCCACTGGATTAGTGTATATTTGTAGTATTCGAATGGTGTTGCATTAGCGTATGGACATAAATAAAGTGTGGCAAGCTTTCCCAGATATGTGCTCAAGAAAACTACTACCTGTTTTTCTAAATACTATATGTTTGGGTACTTTAAATTGAACCGCGAAAACGTATTATATTAAGGAACAGAGGGTGTAGAGTTCACTCAAATTATCCTGGTAAAGCTAGTCACACCTTTGTTAAAATTAATGTTCATTATGTTATCGGAGGAGGTTTGTATGTTTATCTCTAATGCCTGTCGACTACATACCTGACATCATGATGTAATGTTAAGTCATTTCCTTTTGTACAGTGTCACTGAATTGTCAAGGCGGTGATGGCATTTTATTTTAGTAGAACTGCACAAAATTTGCTTAAAAGAAGAGGAAAGGTCAGGAAGGGCTCAGTTTTTCAAAAAAAACTATGTATGCCTTCCCTACATCAGCCGTTGTTGCTTTATTTATTCCTTCAAACAGGTGGTTAGAAACAGTCTTGCTACCTTTTCCCATTAAGAAATTGGAATGCTTATATTTGTGAGTCTATGCTTCAACTAGTGCCACTTTTATAGTAATCACACTTTCAATATCTATGCAAACAGGGATGCTCGATTTTAGTGGAACTGCATAAAAAGTCCAACTGGTTCAACATTAGGAGCATGTTTTTTTCCAAACCTTTATATCCAATTGGTGGCACTATGAGCTGTTCATTACGAAAGTACATGGTTTGCTACTATCTTGCTACTCTTTTTGTACTGTCATTAGATAGTAATACTAGTGGTTTGCATGTGAATTTATTGGGAGGGTGGACCTACATTTGAGGTGCAGGATAGGATTCAATGATTGGATGCTCAATTTTGGTTGTATCGATTTCACCTCTTCCATCACTACGAACATGGATATCCTTGGTCTGATGAAGAATAGGCGCTATATTTCTGCTCTGAACCAGCAAATCAATTCAGTATGAAATTGTCCAGGGCAAAACATAACTGTATCAGATTGTCCAGTGCAGAACATGACAGACGCTAAGCGGATGAGACATGTTTAAACCAAAAATACATGGTGTGGTATATGTTTACTAGCTGCTTGATATTTGTGCAGACAAAGATGTCTGCCCGTTGCTATTTGGCAAATAATCAAAGTGTCGGCAATTTTGGTTGAACTGCACAAGAGAATAGTATAGTCACTACATGCAGTGCCATTTCAAAATAGACACAGAAAGATTGGATAGTCACTTCATGGACTGCAGAAAAGTAGTACTGTACTATTTATTGGCCAACACTAGGTGCTTCATTGCTTTGGTCTAATTATACAATGGGCATCATTTTGCCTAAGTTAAAGTTTGTATTCCGGAAATACTCTCGCGGTGTGATCGAGAGAAGACCAAATCATATTGCAGTGGATGTTCCTCCATCATGTGTGGTTCATTCTCATGGTTCCAGCTGTTGGTGAAACCACTTATGTTTGCAAGAGGAATTGTAGACTTCACAAACAAATTTGTCTTTCAGTCTGTACTAAATGTTGGCCAAGAGAAGCATCCATGTTAGTAGGAAGAACAGATGTTTTTTCTAGATCTTTTCTTTTGGAGCTACATATTTGTATGTGATCTGTGAATCATTGAGATGCATTAACATGTTGATCTTATGTATGGGAATCATACTAGTTAGTTTTAGTTGCGACGCAAGATCCGAAGTGGCTAATCTTTACTTTTGGAGCTACATATTTGTATATGATCTGTGAATCATTGAGATGCATTAACAGTTACTTATTTCTGTTCGCTCAGTGTTTACAAGTTACTGATCGATCACTAGCTAGCCTACAAATGCGTTCCTGGTAGTTTTATTTGCGACGCAAGATGCGAAGTGGCAGTTTTTTGAATACAAATGCCTACCTCTGAAGAAACTGACAAGCTACACTATTGATCCTACACGGATAAAAATTCCTACCTCTGAAGAAACTGACAAGCTACACTATCGATCCTACATGGATAAATAGCGGATCACGCACATACTACCTCCTTTTCGATTTGTAGGGCTCAATTCAAGAAATGACCTACTCAATCCTACACGAATAAATAGCAAATCATGCACGTACTCGTACCTCCTTTCCGGTTTGCAGGGCTTAATTCAAACCTCTCACCAACCAAGGTACTCCCTCCGTCCGGGTTTATTAGTCCCGTGAGCAAAGCAGCAAGACCAAGGCATGGCAATAATTAACAGCATGCAGAAGTTTAAGCCTAATTAATTCCAGTGATTTAAGTGGCTGCATGCGTGCCCTCGGCTGCGACTTGTTGCATGCTGCTCCGCGTACTACCTACGAGCGATTCTGAGTGCCTGCATGCAGTCGGTCGTAATTAAGGCAGCTAACTGATGCGAAAAAAATACGCTTTAATTGTTGCAGGCTTTTTAAATCCGTGGAATCATTATTGACAAGGAGGGAGATGATTCGAGGGCACTCGTTCGACTGCCATGCCGGCGTGCGACCCAGACGAGATAGGACGGCACAGTCATAATTTCAGTTTCTCTAGTTTTCCACGGCAAGCTGGCGCGCTAAGCCATTATGCATTGAATTCCGATGACCGTCGCGCTACCTTCCGCCTATAAGTATTGTTTCCCGGCCTTCTCCGGTGGCACCGTGACCCAACTCGCCATATCCTCATAATCCCCCACCGGCCCGACGTTGCTCGCCACGTCTGCCATGCCCCCGCCCGTCCGCGATAGGCGACGCCGGAGGCGGTCACCGCCGGAACTAGTGTTCGGTTTTTCACCGAAAGGCAGACGGAGGGAGGAGGCATTCTATCTGTCTTTAGATGGCAATGCGGAGATCGAGGAGTTGTTGGAGCGCGACCACATGGCGGAGGAGCAGGAGTTGTTGGAGCGTGACCGCCTGGCGGAGGAGCAGCGCATCGCCGATTTGTGCCGCCGGCGGGACATGGAGCAGCAGTGCACCGACGCTCTGAGTCACGAGCAGAGCGCCCGCAACTGGGCCGACTACGTGGAGGCCGGCGCCCGGCAAATAGCCCTGGAGGCTGTCAGGCACGCACGCATTCGCGACGGCGATTTTTACTACCAGCTCATCAAGTGGGTTTCCCGCTCGGAAGCTAAAGCTTCAGTGGACCACGCCGGCATGGAAAGGGCCAACGCGCGCGAGCAACGCGCCCAATCGCACCTCTTGCAAGTCAGAGGCGAGGCGCAGGACGCCGGTGCCGGCGTTTGGCGTGTACCACAGATGGCGGCCGGCATCGTCTAGTTAGCTAAGAGTAAGTTAGTACTTGTATGCTACTAGAGTATTAGTGGGAGTAGATAGTTAACTTGGCTATGATGGTTGTCAAAATGGAAGTTCAGTACTCTATATGTGGATCAGACTTGTTACTTTGCTCTGAATGTTGAACTTTCCGTTTGAAAGTATGGAATGGGCTATTATTTTTTTAAATGGGTTGTATTTGTCCTCCACGGGTTTAGAGGCTGACTTGTGGGCCTAGCAAGTTACGGGTACACAATCAAGAGATGATTGTACGTGGAGAGAATGACAGCAGGGACCCGCCAAGGTCATGGCAGTACGCAAGCAAGTGCCTCCTTATTTCAAGCCAATAAAAAATGGCTCTTCCTAGTGGATTTCTGACATCTGGGTCCCATGCCATTGTCAACATAGTCAATAAACGAGAGAATTGCACAACGAGCGGCTGACACCAGGGACCTAGCAGCTCACCCAGTTATTTTTGTTTTGGGTTAATTTGATAGATGCCACTCCAAATCTGGTGTATCCGAGAAATGCCACTGCAATTTCCAAACTTTGAAAAATGCCATTTCTAGTGGCATTTTTCGAAATCTGGAGTGGCGTTTTTCAAAGTTTGCAAACTTCAGTGGCGTTTTTCAAATTTTTCAAAAAATACCAATAAGACATTGATCTCTAAGGAGCTGTTACGAAGTGTCGTAGTCGCTACTAACGGTAGGATTTTCTATCACGTTTTTTTTTCATTAACGTGCTTGCACCCACTAGTTTACTGCTTGCTTTAGCTTAGCTTTCTCGAAACCATCAACTCTAGCTTTTTGAGCAGGTTTTTACTCCAAGTCCGCTATAGAATTGTTTGTCTATCACTTCGGCAACGAAGGTCATTTCTTTAGAAGATCGATACTGGTAGTTGCTTGCGGTGTCTGAACAGGTTTCAAAAAAACTACTGTGTCTGCATTTTCCTAAAGATTGTTGTGAGGCGCAGTGGCATTTTTCAAAGTTTGGAAATTGTAGTGGCATTTTTATGAATCGCCTTAATCGGAGTGGCATTTATCTAATTTGTTTTTGAGACGTAAGAAGGGTGTCAACTGGGCTGTGTGGGACACTCTGGCCTGTCTAGACAACCTTTTCTTTTATGTTTACCATATACTAGCCCGGTAGTTTCTTTTTCTTTCTGAAAATGGCTAGCCCAGTTTTTTTGTGATTTGTCAAGTAAGTCGCTTTATCAGGCCTGTCGGGCTGCAAATATTTCAAGACGAGGAGAGCTTCATTCGGCTGCCCGAGAAAATGGCCTATCAGTAATGAGAAATGGGTTGTACATTTTTAAAACACATCAAACTGGCAATTAGTTTCAAATATCTTTTTTTCATTTTGAGATTTTAAATTGCATTGATTTTTATGCGTGGTCAATTTATTGGATTTTATATTGATATACATTTACTTTTAAAATTAGTTTGAATGTGACTCAAAATTTCGGGATTAAAAACAGTTCAGACCGCACCGACATATGCAAAATTTCATATAATTTTTTAACCGTGGCCACAATATGGGCTATAATGCTAACAAAAAGAATATGGGCTCCAAAAAACCCCGTAAGAATTAGCAAATGGGCTGTAAATTATTTGAAATAATGGCAGATGGGCTATATGATGTTTTCCACAGATTTGAGGCTTTCCACAGATGGCCTGTATACTGTTGGATGTCCTTGAAATCCTTGAAATCCGAGATAGTGGGTTCAACGCTATTTAAAGTTGAATTCTTGGGACGCCTTCTAGGTAAAGTTGACTCATCATCAGTCCCATAATTATCAAGATTCATATTGCAAAACATAGATCTAATAGGAGACACATCAATAACTTTAAGATCCTCATCATTATTTTCATGGAAACTAGAAGAATACGCCTTTATAAAGCTATCTTTCTTAGCACGCAATCTAGCGGTTCTTTCCTTGCACTCATCAATGGAAATTCTCATTGCCTTGAGAGACTCATTGATATCATGCTTAGGAGGAGAAGATCTAAGTTTAAGAGAATTAACATCAAGTGAAAGTCTATCAACGTTCCTAGCCAAATCATCAACTTTGAGCAATTTTTCTTCAAGCAAAGCATTAAAATTCTTTTGTGAAATCATAAATTCTTTCACACTATTCTCAAAATCAGGGGGACATCTTATTAAAATTACCATAAGAATTATTGTAGGAATTTCCATAATTATTAGAGGAATTACTAGGGAACAATCTAGCATTAAAGTTTCCTCTATAAGCATTGTTTCCAAAACTATTCCTACCAACAAAATTCACATCCATAGATTCATTATTATTCTCAATCAAGGTAGACAAGGGCATATCATTGGGATCAAGAGGAGTATTTTTAGTAGCAAACAATTTCATAAGTTCATCCATCTTTCCACTCAAAACATTGATTTCTTCTATAGCATGCACTTTTTTACAAGAAGATCTTTCCGTGTGCCATTGAGAATATTTAGCCATAATATTATCAAGAAGTTTTGTAGCATCTCCTAACGCGATTTCCATAAACGTGCCTCCCGCGTCCGAATATAAGAGATTTCTAGAAGCAAAGTTCAAACCGGCATAAAAATTTTGTATGATCATCCATAAATTCAAACCATGAGTAGGGCAATTGCGAAGCATCTATTTCATTCTTTCCGAAGATTGGGCAACACGCTCATGATCAAGTTGTTTAAAATTCATAATATTGTTCCAAAGAGTAATAATCTTAGCGGGAGGAAAATACTTAGAGATAAAAGCATCTTTGCACTTGTTCCAAGAATCAATACTATTTTTAGGCAAAGGCGAAAACCAAACTTTAGCACGATCTCTAAGTGAAAGCGGAAATAACTTCAATTTAACAATATTGTTATGCGTATCTTTCTTCTTTTACATATCACACAAATCAACAAGGTTGTTTAGATGAGTAGCGGCATCTTCACTAGGAAGGCCGGCGAATTGATCTTTCATAACAAGATTCAGCAAAGCAGTATTGATTTCACAAGACTCATCATCAATAAGAGGAGCAATCGGAGTACTAAGGAAATCATTATTATTGGTATTCCAGAAATCACACAATTTGGTATTATCTTGCGCCATGGCAACAAGTAATCCAACACACAAGCAAACAGAAAAAGGCAAGCGAAAAAGAGAGGAGGAAATTGGGAAAGAGAAAGCGAATAAAACGGTAAGGGTGAAGTGGGGGAGAGGAAAACGAGAGGCAAATGGCAAATAATGTAAATGCGAGGGAGATGGGTTTGTGATGGGTACTTGGTATGTCTTGACTTGAGCGAAGACCTCCCCGCAACGGCGCCACAAATTCTTCTTGCTACGTTTTGAGCTTGTGTTGGTTTTCCTTGAAGAGGAAATGGTGATGCAGCAATAGTAGCGTAAGTATTTCCCTCAATTTTTGAGAACCAAGGTATCAATCCAGTAGGAGGCTCCTCAAAAGCCCCACGCACCTACACAAACAAACAAAGAACTCGCAACCAACGCAATAAAGGGGTTGTCAATCCCTTCAGGGCCACTTGCAAAAGTGAGATCTAATAAAGATAGTAAGATAAGATAAATATATTTTTGATATTTTATAATATAGATGCAAAAATTAAAGATGCAAATAAAAGTAGATTGGAAGCAAATATGATAAGAGATAGACTCGGGGGCCATAGGTTTGACTAGTGGCTTCTCTCAAGATAGCATAAGTATTACGGTGGGTGAACAAATTACTGTCGAGCAATTGATAGAAAAGCGAATAATTATGAGATTATCTAGGCAAGATCATGTATATAGGCATCATGTCCGCAACAAGTACACCAACTCCTGCCTGCATCTACTACTATTACTCCATACATCGACCGACTCCTGCCTGCATCTAGAGTATTAAGTTCATAAAGAACAGAGTAACGCTTTAAGCAAGATGACATGATGTAGAGGGATAAACTCAAGCAATATGATATAAACCCCGTCTTGTTATCCTCGATGGCAACAATACAATACGTGCCTTGCAACCCTTTCTGTCACTGGGTAAGGACACCACAAGATTGAACCCAAAGCTAAGCACTTCTCCCATGGCAAGAAAGATCAATCTAGTAGGCCAAACCAAACTGATAATTTGAAGAGACTTGCAAAGATAACTCAATCATGCATAAAATAATTCAGAGAAGATTCAAATAGTATTCGTAGATAAACTTGATCATAAACCCACAATTCATCGGATCTCGACAAACACACCGCAAAAAGAGTTTACATCGAATAGATCTCCACAAGAGAGGGGGAGAACATTGTATTGAGATCCAAAAAGAGAGAAGAAGCCATCTAGCTAATAACTATGGACCCGTAGGTCTATGGTAAACTACTCACAACTCTTCGGAGGGGCAAGGATGTTGATGTAGAGGCCCTCCGTGGTCGATTCCCCCTCCGGCAGAGCGCCGACGAGGGCTCCAAGATGGGATCTTGCGGATACAAAAGGTTACGGTGGTGGAAATTGTGTTTCGTTGGCTTCCTGGATGTTTTCGGCGTACGTAGGCTTATATAGGAGGGAGAAGTACGTCGGTGGACGCCCGAGGGGCCCAGGAGACAGGGGGCGCGCCCTATAGGTGGGGGCGCCCTCCTATCTCGTGGAAGCTTCGACTGCTTCTTGACTTGCACTCCAAGTCCTCTAGATCACGTTCGTTCCAAAAATCATGCTCCCGAAGGTTTCATTCCGTTTGGACTCCGTTTGATATTCCTTTTCTTCGAAATACTGAAATAGGCAAACAAACAGCAATACGGGCTGGGCCTCTGGTTAGTAGGTTAGTCCCAAAAATGATATAAATGTGTAAAATAAAGCCCATAAACATCCAAAAGGGGTAATATAATAGCATGGAACAATCAAAAATTATAGATACATTGGAGACGTATCAAGCATCCCCAAGCTTAATTCCTGCTCGTCCTCGAGTAGGTAAATGATAAAAAAGAAATTTTTGATGTGGAATGCTACCTATCATAATTCTTAATGTAATTTTCTTTATTGTGGCATGAATGTTCAGATCCAAATGATTCAAAATAAAAGTTCATATTGATAAAAGAAATAGTAACACTTCAAGCATGCTAATCAAAGTAATCATGTCTTCTCAAAATAACATGGCAAAAGAAAGTTCATCCCTACAAAATCATATAGTTAGGCTATGCTTCATTTTCGTCACACAAAGATTTTCACAACTTCTATACCCCCGATGACAAGCCAAGCAATTGTTTCGTACTTAAATAACCTCAAACTTTTTCAACCTTCACGCAATACATGAGCGTGAGCCATGGATATAGCACTATGGGTGGAATAGAATATGATGATGGGGACTGTGTGGAGAATACAAAAAAAGAGAAAGTCTCACATTGACGAGGATAATCAACGGGCTATGGAGATGCCCATCAATTGATGCCAACATGATGAGTAGGGATTGCCATGCAATGGATCCACTATAGCTATAAATGAATGCTCAACAAAAGAAAACTAGTGGGTGTGCATCCAACTTGCTTGCTCACGAAGACCTAGGGCATTTGAGGAAGCCCATCGTAGGAATATACAAGCCAAGTTCTATAATGAAAAATTCCCACTAGTATGAAAAAGACAACTTATGAGACTCACTATATGAAAAACATGGTGCTACTTTGAAGCACAATATATGAGACTCACTACATGAAGAACAAGGTGCTACTTTGAAGCACAAGTGTGGAAAAAGAGATAGTAACATTGCCCTTTTTATTTACTTTTTTTTTTCCTTTTCTTTTTTTGGGCCTTTCTTTTTTTTTCTTTTGGCCTTTCTTCTTTTTTGTTTCTTTTTTTTTTCTTTGGGCAATGCTCTAATAATGATGATCATCACACTTCTATTGATTACCACACATGAATTACAACTCGAAACTAGAACAAAATATGACTCTATATGAATGCCTCCGGCGGTGTACCAGGATGGTGCAATGAATCAAGAGTGACATGCATGAAAAATAATGCATGGTGGCTTTGCCACAAATACGATCTCAACTACATGATCATGCAATGGCAATATGACAAAAGTAAAGTATGTCATGATGATGAACTGAACGGTGGAAAGTTGCATGGCAATATATCTCGGAATGGCTATGGAAATGCCATAATAGGTAGGTATGGTGGCTGTTTTGAGGAAGATATAAGGAGGTTTATGTGTGATAGAGCGTGTCGTATCACGGGGTTTGGATGCACCGGCGAAGTTTGCACCAACTCTCAAGGTGAGAAAGGGCAATGCACGGTACCGAAGAGGCTAGCAATGGCGGGAAGGTAAAAGTGTGTATAATCCATGGACTCAACATTAGTCAAAGGAACTCATATACTTATTGCAAAAATTTAGAAGTCATCAAAAATCAAGTACTACGCGCATGCTCCTAGGGGGATAGATTGGTAGGAAAAGACCATCGCTCGTCCCCGACCGCCACTCATAAGGATGCACAAGCCAGGTACACTTCATGTTTCAAATTTGTTACACAACTTTAACCATACGTGCATGCTACGGGACTTGCTAACTTCAACACGAGCATTATTTGAATTCATAATCACCCAACTAGCATGACTTTAATATCACTACCTCCATATCTCAAAACAATTATCAAGTATCAAATTGATCATAGCATCCAATTCACTTCCTATGATAGTTTTTATTATACCCAACTTGGATGCCTACCATTCTAGGACCAATTTTATAACCCTAGAAAATACCATGCTGTTCTAAAAGACTCTCAAAGAGATATGAGTGAAGCATGAGAGACTAGCAATTTCTACAAAAATAAGTCACCACCATGCTCTAAAAGATATAAGTGAAGCACTAGAGCAAAAACTATCAATCTCAAAAGATATAAGTGAAGCACATAGAGTATTCTAGCAAATTCTAATCAAATAGGCTTCTCCCAAAAGGTGTGTACAGCAAGGATGATTGTGGTAAACTAAAAAGCAAAGACTAATATAATACACGACGCTCCAAGCAAAACACATATCATGTGGCGAATAAAAATATAGCTCCAAGTAAAGTTACCAATGAACGAAGACGAAAGAGGGGATGCCTTCCCCGGGCATCCCCAAGCTTAGGCTTTTGGCTATCCTTGAATATCTTGGGGTGCCTTGGGCATCCCCAAGCTTAGGCTCTTGCCACTCCTTATTCATAGTGCATAAAAGCTTTACCCAAAACTTGAAAACTTCACAACACAAAACTCAACCACTACTAGGGAAAGGGCTATAGATGAAATGGATACTAATGGCGCACCTGACATGTGGTGCGCCACTACTATATAGTAGTGGCGCACCATGTGCAGGTGCACCATTAGTGTGGAAGTCACTATTGGTGCACCTGACACATGGTACGCCACTAGTAACATTTTTTTCCAAACATACTATTGGCGCATCCAGGCAAAGTGCACCATTACTAGTGCTAACTAGTAATGGTGCACTAGCCACATAGTGCGCCACTACTGTTTTTTTTTGCAAAACTACTAATGGC
>NC_041389.1:240283422-240287781 GCF_002162155.2 Triticum dicoccoides
GTGCGCCATTAGTAACCAGGGTTACTAATGGCGCATTTGTAGGTGGTGCGCCATTAGTAACCAGGGACCAACAAGATATTTTGGACAGCCACCCCTACCAACTCACTTTCCCCACTTCATTGTCTCCACCTCCTCCTCCAAGCTTGTCTCGGCTGCCTCCTCCTCCTCACCTCATTTCCACCATAGATTCATCCAAATTAAGTGGTTAAATTACCTTTTTTTGATAGGTAAGTAAGGGGGGAAGCTATCTTTATGTTGTTCTCCCTCCAACAACGTGCACATGCACTTTTTATGGCCTAGCTAGATCTATGTATGTTTGTGGTGTTGCATATGTTTGTGGTGTTGCATATATGTTTGTGTTTGCAGGTACTGGTATTTGAAATGCGATAGTTGCCAATATTTTGTCGGAATGTTGATTCATTTCTGTTTCGGCAAGAATTTTGGCACTATGCATTCTTTTTGGCCCTATTTTTAGGGGAAGTCATGCCAAATTTTTTCTTGGTTCTAAAATATCGTTTTGCTCTACCCCGCGGGCGACCATGGTCCGCGAGATGACCGAAGGCATCGTGAATAGGTTTTTGAGCTCCACGAAGGCCGAGATGCTTCAAAAGAACGAGACGGAGATAAGATGTCCGTGTCGAAGATGCAAGCTGAAGAGCCTTATTGCGGACCCAGATTCCGGGCAGGTGCGGGACCACCTGCTCTTGCCTGGTTTCATGGATGGCTATCAGTGTCAAGGTGATGAAGATGACTATGAAGTCGTCCATGGGGGCCGGGCAAGAAATGAGGAAGGGCAGCAAGACAACCACCGCGGCTCGGGCAGGCGAGAAGACGAAGAATCTCCAGGACATGATTACGACGGTGATGCTGTACACAGTCATCATGTAGAAGATGTAGGACATGATGACGAGGAAGATGCCGGAGCATACGAAGGGCATGATTATGAAGATGAAGATGCCGGCAGAGCAGACGACGATGGACCATCGATGGGCTGGGTGCAGGACCCTCATATTCAAGAGCTGCTTCTCAAGCAGACGGATAACGCAAGAGTTGCCGCCCGAGAGAAAGCCAAGCTGGATCAACTGGAGATAGACGTAGTTACTCCATTGTACGAAGGATGCAGGCCCGAGGATACCCGCATGAAAGTAACGCTCATGGCTCTAGAGATGAAGATAAAACACAAAATGACCGACGCATGCTTCGACGAGAACATGTCATTCTGGCACGAACGTCTTCCCAAGGGGAACAAGTGCCCGACCAATTTCGAGGAGGCGAAGAAAATCGTGTGTCCTCTGGATTTACCGCACGTGAAATACCATGTGTGCATGAACAATTGCATCATTTATCAGGACGAGCACGCGGAGTCTACCATATGTCTGGTGTGCGGCGTTACTCTATAAAAGAAGAGGAAGAAAGCTCCTCGAAAAGTGGTGTGGTACTTTCCGATCACTCCTTGTCTGCAGCAGTATTTTGCGGACCCTAAGGTAGCAAAGCTCCTGCATTGGCACGCGGATAGGGAGGAGAAGAAGCGAGAAGACGACACAAATGATCCGGAGATAAATAAAAAAGACAAGATGCGGAGTCACCCTAAGGATGGGAGCCAGTGGCAAGCGTTGAACTTCGAACACCCAGAATTTGGGAAGGATCCAAGGAACATCATGCTGGGCGCGAGCACCGATGGAGTCAATCCGTTTGACAGCCAGAGAAGCACACGTAGCACTTGGCCTGTGTTTGTGTGGATGTACAACCTTCCCCCTGGTTGTGCATGAAGAGGAAGTACATTCACATGAGTATGCTAATTGAAGGGCCGAAACAACCAGGGAACGACATCAATATGTATCTGGGGCTACTGAAAGAGGAGCTAGACATGCTGTGGAAAACGCCAGCCAATACGTGGGACGCCGCAGAGAAAGAATATTTCCCTATGAGAGTCGCACTGCTCACGATGGTGCACGACTATCTCGGTTACGGATATCTCGCGGGGCAGGTGGTCCACGGATTTTCTGGATGCGTCAGGTGCATGGATGACACAACGTATCGCCAGCTAGATAGAGATCTCGGGTCTTCGAAAACCGTGTTCATGGGACATCGAAGGTGGCTTTGCGATGATGTCCCATGGAGGAAACGCAAGGATCTGTTCGATGGTGAAACCGAACCCCGAAGACGCCCGCGTACGAAGAGCGGCGAGGAAATAGACCAGCTGTTAAAAATTGGAAAGATTGCCCACTGCCGGGAAAGAAGAAAAAGGCGCCAGAGCCGGGAAAGAAGCGAAAGGCTCCAGAGCCGCTGCTGAAGGTATGGAAAACGAGGTCTGATTTCTGGGACTTGCCGTACTGGAGGATCCACCATGTGCCTCACAGCCTTGATGTCATGCATATCACGAAGAACGTGTGCGAGAGTCTGCTTGGTACCCTGCTCAACATGCCAGAGAGGACCAAAGATGGGCCGAAAGCAAGGGCAGACTTGAAATCAATGGGCATCAGGGAGGAGCTTCACGCTAATGATGATGGTGATGATGATGATGATGAGGCGAAGCAGGACACGGAAAGTCGTCGTGAAGGCAAAAAGGCCAAGAAGACCGGAAATGACTACCCTCCCGCGTGCTTCACTCTAAGTCAGGAGAAGATCGATCAGTTTTTCACCTGCCTCGTAGGAGTAAAACCTCCTTACAGTTACGCGGGGGAGATAAGCAGATACCTAGACACAGTGAAGCAGAAGTTCAGCGGGATGAACTCTCACGACTGTCACGTGCTGATGATGCAGATACTTGTAGTTGCAATCCGTGGGATCATGGACGCGCACGTCCGTGAAATGCTATTTGGCCTATGCAACTTTTTTGACGTCATCTCTCGGAAGTCGGTTGGCGTGAGGCAACTCAGAAGGCTACAGGAAGAGATCGTGGTGATACTATGCGAGCTTGAGATGTACTTCCCGCCCGCATTCTTCGATGTTATGGTGCATCTGCTGGTCCATATCGTGGAGGATATCATCCAACTCGGGCTGACGTTCCTGAACAGCATGATGCCGTTGGAAAGGATGAATGGTGTTATCAAAGGATATGTTCACAACATGTCACGCCCAGAGGGAAGCATAGCCAGGGGCTTTCTGACCGAAGAGTGCATCTCCTACTGCACGAATTATATAGGCATCGAGAACCCCGTTGGTCTGCCCGTCAACAGGCACCTCGGCAGGCTCGCTGGATGGGGTCACCGTGAGGGTCACCGCGTAATGCATGTCGACTTTGAGGGTCGACTCGCCGACTTTGAAAGAGCAAACCTAGTCGTGCTACAACACATAGACGTGGTCGATCCTTGGGTGGTAGAGCACAAAACCTTTATTGAGAAGACGTACAATGACCGAGGCCAACAGAGGAAGGACGGAGATATACTCAAAGATCACAACTCATGTTTCACGTGTTGGTTCAAGCAGAAGCTTCTGTCGTACCCTTTACATGAGGATTCTTCCGCGGAAGAACAACTCATATTCGCCTTGTCACAGGGCGCCGAGCACAACCTGATGACGTATGAGGCGTATGATATCAACGGCTACACATTCTACACCGAGGGAAAGGACATGAAGAGCGATGGTTATCAGAACTCCAGGGTAACGATGGAATCCTACACCGGTAACGACAAGGACAAATACTACGGAAGGATCGAGGAGATCTGGGAGCTGAGCTACGCTGGAGAGAAGGTCCCGATGTTCTGTGTCAGATGGGCCAAGAGCGTCATAAAAGAAGACCGGTATTTCACCACCATGGTTATACCCGAAGCCAAATCCAAGACCGCGGGCGCAAACGTCACCGCGAAAAATGAGCCATGGGTACTGGCTTCCCAAGTGGACCAATGCTTCTTCATTACCGACCCGCCAAAGCCCAGTCGTGTTGTCGTGAGGAGAGGCAAAAGGAAGATCATCGGAATTGATGGAGTCGCCAATGAGCAAGACTTCGACAAGTACGGCGACTCGAAGATGGAACATGACAACGACGATGAAGTATTAGCATACACCACAAGAAGAAGCAGGACCACCCTACCTAAAGGACGTCCGTTCAAGAGAAGAACTCCATTTACGAAAAATAAGGGCAAGAAGATTGTGAACAGATAGCTAGCTAAGATCGATTGTATTTAAATTGTAGCCTTCATTTCTCGATTGTATTACATGGGCACTTTAATTTTGAACTCATGAATATTTTTTAAATTTCATGGACACTCGATCTCGATCCCCCTCCATCTCGATCGCTATCCCACCTCGCCAGATCCGGTCCCCCTCGCCACCGAGCACCCCCCGCACCCTCTCCCCCGCTCCACCGGCCGCCGTCGTCGACCCACTGCACCCTCCCCCGCTCCACCGCCGACGACG